>NC_079212.1:28154908-28430938 GCF_029633865.1 Lampris incognitus
CGTCGTTCAACTCACTCCAGAATTCTTCTTTCTTGTCCATCTCACACCCAACTTGTGGGGCATATGCGCTGATAACATTCAGCAATACACCTTCAATTTCCAGCTTCATACTCATCACTCTGTCTGACACTCTCTTCACCTCCAGCACGCTCTTGACATACTCTTCCTTCAGAATTACACCTACCCCATTTCTCCTCCCATTTGCACCATGGTAGAAGAGTTTGAACCCACCTCCGATACTCCTGGCCTTACTCCCCTTCCACCTGGTCTCTTGCACACACAGTATGCTTACCTTTCTTCTTTCCATCATGTCAGCCAGCTCTCTCCCTTTACTAGTCATAGTGCCAACATTTAAAGTTCCAACTCTCACCTCCACACGCCTACCTTTACTCCTCTCTAGCTGCCTCTGGACATGCCTTCCCCCTCTCCTTCTCCTTTGCCCAACAGTAGCATAGTTTCCACCAGCACCCTGCTGGTTAACAGTACCGGTGGTGGTCATTGGTAACCCGGGCCTCGACTGATCTGGTATGGAAATCTTATTTATGATCCGCATATTTGATTTAACAAAGATTTTACACCGGATGCCCTTCCTGACGCAACCCTCCCCATTTGTCCGGTCTTGGGACTGGCTAAGAATGCACTGGCTTGTGCATCCTCAGTGGCTGGTTACAGACATATCCAAACTGATGGGTACAAAGATAAAGGATGGAGAAGATCCAGAAGACCATATAGAGAGACTGTCCAAACTGTGGAGAGAACAAATGGATGAGTCATGGGATTACAATGCATCCAGAGAGGGATTGCAATGCAATGCAGAGGCCCAGGGGAATCCGACGGTCCAGCAAATATTCAAGACAACATAGAATTTTCAACTTCTAAAGAACAAACAGTGCCAGTTAAACAAATGATTACGTTCTCAACTTCATAACTACAAGTTGAACCAATGATTGATGTAAAGTTTATGGGGGACTCAGGCACAGTACATTCTTGCATTGGACAGCAAGGAGAAAATTTACCACGTACCACAAACACCATTCGTACCCAAGGATTCTCTGGGACTATACAAGAAATCCCGTTTACAGCACCAACTCAAATTTCTGTTGGAAACAACTGTATAACAGAAAGTCGTTTGTATGCACCAAACACCCCAGTAAATTTACTTGGATGAGATCTTCTTTGCAAGCTGAATGCAACTATACATTGCACACCTGACGGAGTGACTTGCACATTCCCAGGAATGCATGAAGCTCACATAATGACTTTGATGCAGTGTCACAGTGAATTATGACCATTATGGAACTGATTTCGAGTACACCGCTGATTTCAAAGAGAGTTAAAGCGGGAAAACAGGAAAATTGACAACCTGTGACATCTACATTGGGGAAAGAAGGGGCTGGAGCCCTGATAGATCTGACACCTGAGCAACTGCAGTGGTATATGCTAACAGACACATCAGTACCACATATAACACTGGCTGTCAATCAGGTTGATGATTATCAAGCCAAAGATGTTGGACCCATGGTGAAGCGATTACTGGCTACACAATTCATAGAAACAGAAATTCTAGGATTGATGAAGCATGAAAATGGGGATTTAAAAATCATAGCCAAAGTGACTGTTCCCCATAAGCAGAAAGCCATACACTGTCAGCAAGACGTTTTATGGTTCTGGCAGAGAAAGATGAAGAACTACTAAAAGATGTGCCTGAGTGCCTATGGGCAAAAGATGGACATGATGTTGGATTGATAAAGTCTGCAGGTCCAGTCAAAACTGTGCTGAAACCAGGAATGATGGGCCCAAAACAACAATACCCAATGTAACAGGAGGTTGAAGACGGCATCAAGGAAACAATTGAGGAGCTACTAGCGGCTGGAGTAATTTACCCTACTACCAGTTCGTATAACATTCCAATCTATCGGGTGCCCGGGTGGCGTGGCGGTCTATTCCGTTGCCTACCAACACGGGATCGCCGGGTCGAATCCCTGTGTTACCTCCGGCTTGGTCGGGCGTCCCTACAGATCCAATTGGCCGCGTCTGCGGGTGGGAAGCCGGATGTGGGTATTTGTCCTGGTCGCTGCACTAGCGCCTCCTCTGGTCGGTCGGGGCTCCCCCGGATCGGCAGAGAGGGGGTGGAGCAGCAAACGGGACGGCTCAAAAAGAGCGGGGTAATTGGCCAGATACAAATTGGGGAGAAAAGGGGGGAAATTGGTAAAAAAAACAAAAAACAAAACATTCCAATCTATCCAGTGAAGAAAGCAGGAACAGGTCGATGGAGGATGGTTCAAGATTTGAGAGCTTTGACTTCCCAAGTGATTGCAGATTTCCCCATTGTTCCTGATCCATTTACCATTCTCACAAATATCCCAGCCCCCGCTAAATACTACTCCGTGATTGACTTGTGTTCTGTTTTCTTTAGTGTTCCCCTGGATGTCGCCTGTCAGCCGTTACTTGTGTTTACCTACAGAAACCAGCAATATACTGACTCAAGATTAACTCAAGGGTATTGAAAATTGCCTACGATATTCAACGTAGTAGTCAGGAGAGATCTCGCTGACATACGCCTGCCGGCTCCAGGGATCCAGATATAGAACAGAGAAGGGCTGGCTATGCTGTCATTGAATTGACGGATGATAACGATTATGTTGTGAGAAAAAGCAATCCTTTATCTTCCCATTACAGTGTGCAGATGGCAGAGTTGATTGCATCCCAACGCGCATGTTCATTGGGGGAAGGAAAGAAAGTAAAAATCTATAGTGATTCTGCTCATACATGTGTAGTTGTGTGCAATTGGGCAGGTATGTGGGCTGCTAGGGACTACCTGACCGTGGCAGGTACCCCTATTAAGAATTTTCAATTGGTAAAGGAACTCCTACATGCTATGAAGTTACCTTCAAAGCTGGCAATAGTAAAATGCTCACACCAAAGGCACTGACATTGCTTCAACTGGTAATAGACAGGCAGATTTGGCAGCTAAAGAGGCTTCTGAACACCAATTTCTGCCTATGACATATCTTTGTCCAGTTATTGACGCCTCTGATGTCCCTTTGAGTGACATTCTAGAGGCTCAAAAAGCAGTTTCCCCAAGGGAAAAAGCCTTTTAGGAACAAAGGGGATGCAAGCAATATCCAGACAATGGCCTTTGGAGACAGGTAAGTACGGGAAAGATTGTGGCACCAAGTAAGTTGATTCCTAGTCTCTGCAGGGCAGCACATGGTGTTTGCCATTCTGCAAGGGGGGAGATGATGGAAAAAATGTGTTCTGATTGGTTCATACCCCGGGTTACAAACCAAGTTAAAGATTTTATCTATAGGTGCCAAATTTGTCAAGAAAATAACATCAAAAAGGGGATTCCCACCAAACCCGGAAAGATGCCTCCTGCAATGGACCCTTTTTCTCACATTATGATGGATTACATTGACATGATTGAGCGCAAACAAGGCAAGTGTTACTGTCTCGTCGTGATCTGTTGTTTTAGTAGGTGGGTGGAAACGTTTCTGACCGCCCATGCGGACTCAAAATTGGTCGTAAAACACCTGGTGAGGCACATTTTTAGTTGGTTCGGCATTTGCCAACATTTGTGACAGCAGCATCCATTTCACAACTTAAGATGTTAAAGAGGTTTGCAAAATTTTAGGAATTAATCAAAAGTTCAGCACAGCATACCATCCTGAATCAGCTGGATTGGTGGAAAAATACAATGGGATTTTGAAACAAAAACAAAAACTATCAAAAACATGTGCAGACATGGTTTAGATTGGGTTACGTGTGTACCTTTAGCTTTAATGGCCATGAGAAACAGTAGACATAGAGATACTCATTTAACAGCTCATGAGATAGTTTGTGGTAGACTGTGCCCCTGAAGAGACTGGAAGGTGTTCTTCCTACAATGGGGCTGTACAAAGAGGAGATGGGTGAGTATTTGAAAGGCCTAACCAGAACTGTGAGATCGGTGTATTCACAGGTGCAACAGACACAAGGGCCGCCAGTGGAATCCCAAGAGAAACAGGTGTTGCCTGGAGACTTGGTGTACATGAAAGTATTTAAACGAAAGTGGAAAGAACTACGACATAAAGGCCCCTACAAAGTTATTCTCAGCACCCCTACTGCAGTGAAGGTGAAGGAAGTGACACCATGAATTCATCTACCCCCTCCCACCGTCCTCTTATCAACCCCTAATCTGAGGCAGACTAAGGACCGAGCACTCGACCTGCTCCCTCCCTCAAATCCCTCCCCAAGCACATCAGCCACGGCTGCGATCTGCCCACATTCAAGTCATTAATCAGGACTCCCCTCTTCAAACTTCATCTGTGATTTATGTGATTTATGATGTTTGTTTTTCTTTCCCTTTTGTATCTGTCCAAGTCGGAGAGTACTGCTGATGTCGTGTGTGGCTGCCTCTTCTCCCTCTTGTAGCCCCCCTTCCCATCCACCCCTGTAGTATGTCTGTGTTATGTTTATCTGTTGTCTTGTTTCACCCCGTTTATTGTAAAGCGACTTTGAGTGTTAGAAAAGCGCTATATAAGTTTAATTTATTGTTATTATTATTATTATTATTATTATTATTATTAAACCATTGCCACAAGGTAAAGACGCTGAAAGACGGTGCCGTCGATGGGGAGAAGGAACAAGCAGACAACTGAGAAATGCATGCTGTGGGGGTTTCTCGTCATTGACTGTATGACTGACATTACTGATCATTGTAAGGTTAGGAGCTTTCTCACTCTATGACTTAGGCTCGACTGACACTGACGTAGCACAACGTAAGCAAGAGGTAGATTAGAAAGCTTTTGGTTTTGAGGCTTTGGTGTTGTACATTGCAGACACATGGGCCAGAAGAAATCTGTGGTTTCAACAAGTTACACACTCTGTAAGGCTGGCAAGTCAGAATGGCTGTCCCTGTGTAGTCAGAGTTCCATCTCCTAGTACGTAGGATTAAATTTCCGAAACAATACCTGAACCACTACATTTGTCATGTCAATTCGCGGCATTATTATGGTTGTTTTATCAGCAACATGCTCCATGTGACATTTGGGTTTCTACTTCCATTAATTTGTTCAAACCTAGAGCTCTGTGTAGATGATTGATTGAACAGCCATATATAGATGTATCTTACCAATTTGGAGGAAATAGAATAATGCCTGAATCAATTGATGTGAAACCTTTGAGAGTGCAAGGTTGCTTTTGCTCTAATGGTACATTTGGGGTAGACAAATTATTTGTGGGAATATCTGATAGTGACACTTACATGATGCAATTTGAGGTCACTCCCAAGGGAAGGGTGAATACAAAATATTCAGTCATGACCCTGATCTCAGGCAAAGTGTTAGCGTACAGGTAACTAATCAGACTGTGCCCAGAAATTTGTCTTTGGGCAATTTTAAGGATAATTGGTGGGTTTGTGGCAATAAAGCATACATATCCCTTTCATATGGGTGGACTGGGTATTATTACATGGCAAGGTTGAAACTTCCCTATGATGTTGTGACCATACATCAGATGCAGAAGTCTTGAGAACCTAATCAGACTCTAGTTAATGGTACATATAGATGTAGGTAGCACTCATCAATATGAGAAAGGACAGGGACAGAGCCTAATTTTCACCAATTTATTTTGGCCAGCAAAACATGCTAATGTTTCGGCCTACTGCTACAGGCCTTCATCAGAGCATGATGAAGCTCTGATGAGTCTGCAGTCTCTTAGTTAAAACAACAGAGTATGGGAACACACATTTTGCAAGACAGAGTGGGTTATGATCCTGTTTTATAATCAGCTTTGTTGAATACAGCAGCTAGATCACTTCTTTTTCACAAATGCAGGAACCGCTTTGATGTGAACCTGTTACCCCCCCCCCCAATTCTCAGTTAACAAATTCTCAACAGCTGTTGTTTTTTTGTTGCTCCTCTTCAGTAACAGTGACAACCTTACCATTGACCTTACCTATAGAGAGTCCCTGCAGTGGCTGCAGGTTCACTAGACTGCAGAGCACGTCTTCAAGGAAAACAGCATGGATCACAAAAGACTTTGGATGTTCCTGATTATAGCTGTGTAAGTAGCCTGACGCTGCGGCACAATCACATGAACCGCTGTTCTGCATGACCTTCGAGTTTAAAAAAAAATCATTATTTCTAATCTGTTTTCCGCGGTGTGATTTTCACTGTCATAGGCAAAGTGCTTTACATTCAAAGAGACTGGAGAGATGCCCCAGCTACAGGTAACACTTCATTCTGCCTTCAATCGTAATTGAAATCCTTCCCAAACTGTACTGTAAATGTTTTTTTTTCTCCATGTTTGCAGAAGGAGATGTGGAATGTTTCTCTGAGTACATGGAGGTGTGGATCCACAGGATGAGGATCGAAGGCTTGACGCTCTGGCTGTCGGGGCCTTACGGATTCATGGTGATTGTTCCTGACTTTCTGATGCATCTGAAGCTTGATTTTGTTTTTTTCTATAATGATAGATAAAAGGTGTTGCTTCTCCATGGGTTTTCTTTTCACCAGTCGATGTTGCATCCCTGGATCGCTCAAATCTCCAGCTGTCTGCCTGTGGTTTTCTCGCTACACAAAGACCCTGACAACAACTACATTTCTAGAGTCAGTTACACTGGATGTTTCGTCCAGCAAAAGGTAAGTCTATCTTTGAGATGAAATGCATCGAGTCCCTCAGCACTAACCCAGGAATTACCCTTTGCAGCCAGGCCTGCTTTTAACTACGCCTTCTACCTTGTGGATGAAGCAAGGAAATAATGTTCTCACACTGAATTTGGAGAAGAGGATAAGCCGACTTGGGGGCAGGACAGTTTTGAGATGAAGTGTGCGGTGTTGTCTATACCACCGAACAGAGAGCACATTCTTTGTGACCCAGATAGTATTCAGGTAAAACTCGTTGAATGTAGATGATTCACTTTTCAATGTTTTCACTCACTGTCACTGTACTCTGTTCAAAGTGTATGGATTACTTTTCATTGTGCACTAAGACTACTACCTACTTTAAAAAAAACTCATCTCCACAGGTGATCAGGCAGATTCCCCAGGACAACTGGAATAATAAGGTAGTAATTTAAATGTATGTTGTGGTAAATACATGGGTGGATTATGAGAAAATGCCCCCCCAGCAGGGCAGGTACACTGACAGCCAACAGCACAATGCATTCACCTGCAGTTTCCTTCAATTTTCAGCAGGACTTTTGGGGCTCAGTTATTTACATGATTGACTAAGCCCTTTGACTCTGTGACAAGAAATGCAAAGTTAATAATGACTTCATGCAGACGCTCTGGCTTAGGGGGCTCCTTGGGCCCCTGGGCCTGGGCCTGGTTGGCCCGTTCGGTAATCCACTCATGGGTGAATGGGAGATATTTGTGTCATCAATGTTGTATTATCAATGCATTGATTATGTACACTACCGTTCAAAAGTTTGGGATCACCCAAACAATTTCGTGTTTTCCATGAAAAGTCACACTTATTCACCACCATATGTTGTGAAATGAATAGAAAATAGAGTCAAGACATTGACAAGGTTAGAAATAATGATTTGTATTGGAAATAAGATTTTTTTTACATCAAACTTTGCTTTCGTCAAAGAATCCTCCATTTGCAGCAATTACAGCATTGCAGACCTTTGGCATTCTAGCTGTTAATTTGTTGAGGTAATCTAGAGAAATTGCACCCCACGCTTCCAGAAGCAGCTCCCACAAGTTGGATTGGTTGGATGGGCACTTCTTTGAGCAGATTGAGTTTCTGGAGCATCACATTTGTGGGGTCAATTAAACGCTCAAAATGGCCAGAAAAAGAGAACTTTCATCTGAAACTCGACAGTCTATTCTTGTTCTTAGAAATGAAGGCTATTCCATGCGAGAAATTGCTAAGAAATTGAAGATTTCCTACACCGGTGTGTACTACTCCCTTCAGAGGACAGCACAAACAGGCTCTAACAGGTACTATTTAATGAAGATGCCAGTTGGGGACCTGTGAGGCGTCTGTTTCTCAAACTAGAGACTCTAATGTACTTATCTTCTTGCTCAGTTGTGCAACGCGGCCTCCCACTTCTTTTTCTACTCTGGTTAGAGCCTGTTTGTGCTGTCCTCTGAAGGGAGTAGTACACACCGGTGTAGGAAATCTTCAATTTCTTAGCAATTTCTCGCATGGAATAGCCTTCATTTCTAAGAACAAGAATAGACTGTCGAGTTTCAGATGAAAGTTCTCTTTTTCTGGCCATTTTGAGCGTTTAATTGACCCCACAAATGTGATGCTCCAGAAACTCAATCTGCTCAAAGAAGTGCCCATCCAACCAATCCAACTTGTGGGAGCTGCTTCTGGAAGCGTGGGGTGCAATTTCTCCAGATTACCTCAACAAATTAACAGCTAGAATGCCAAAGGTCTGCAATGCTGTAATTGCTGCAAATGGAGGATTCTTTGACGAAAGCAAAGTTTGATGTAAAAAAAATCTTATTTCAAATACAAATCATTATTTCTAACCTTGTCAATGTCTTGACTCTATTTTCTATTCATTTCACAACATATGGTGGTGAATAAGTGTGACTTTTCATGGAAAACACAAAATTGTTTGGGTGATCCCAAACTTTTGAACGGTAGTGTATATTTTTAGAATATCTGGTTTTATGTCTGAGAAAAGGAGAGACCACGGCAAAATTCTCACTGTTTCTGTTTTGTTTGATCGCATATGGATTGTAGTTGAACTGGTCACTTCCTCTGAGGGACATTATTGTGGCTTTGGAGGATGCAAGCTAGATTCAGTTGAATGTTGACATGAATGGACCGGACATAACAGTGAAAGGGAGAAGAAAGGAGATCCTGAGCCCTGTAAAAGAAAGACACCCAAGACAGCATCATGCCACACTGTGGCCATTGGCAGCATTGCAACTGAGGCCAACTTAATTGTCTCCCATTTATTGCGTCTTGGTTGACAGGTAATGGAAAAGGCAGGAGAGTTTCTTGCTTTGAAGCGGGTCAGCGGCCAATATGTGTACAGTATGGAGGCTACGTGTCCAAATGGTGGGCATCAGAAAGGAACCAAGTGTGAAAGTTTATTTATGTTTTGCCTTTATTTTCAATCAATCAAACCGTATGTGTATAGAAAAATCCTTACATAAAAATGCAATTCAACTCACTTTAACAAGTTAAAAGTGAAATAAAACAAGCATTTCCCCATATTTAGATGAGAGAGAGAGCGAGACTGTATGTATGTATGTAGTAGAGGGTGAATAGGAACCTTGGTTAGGGGGCCAAGTACATTATGTATATGTGTCTGCGAGTGCTGATACACAGACTGATGGGCTGTTGTTTCAGCAAGCATGAAAGAAAGACTTTTTTTTTTATTTCTGATTTCCATTTTGCTAACAGAGTCCACAGTGGAGGAGACAGTGCTCCACATTTTGAAGTGACGCATTGGTTTGACAAGGCGGGGACTTTTTGAGACTGAGACACTGACAGTCAGCAGTGTGTCGGTGAACCAGACGGAAGAATTCACTGTGAATCAGACAAATTCGCTTTTGCAACTGATTGTTCCTACAGTACAGATCCTGCAGACCAAGGTTGGCGCTGCTCTCTCAAATGATCCCAATGTCACATATGATGAATCATATTTTGCATAATGTAGAAGGACTAGGTTGACACAAGTTTTTAAATTTAAACGGTGCCTTACTTACCTCAGACACAGTACAAATTGTAAACCAAGGTTATTTTTACAGACCTGCACAGACAACACACAATTCTGGTAACCTTCTACAGGGTAGATGTTGTACTCACATTTAAAGAAACAAACCACAAAATGTACCGGACCATGGAGAACACGCTCCCATGCACAGGTAGTTGGGTGGGTTGATCAGCTCAATGAAGTGATTCAATAATTAGATATTGGGAGAAATTTCCGCCACTGCAAAGCTGTCAAACTATGTGTCAGTAATGGCTGTCCACTGCTCCTAATATACAGATGGGTGATAAATGAAAGGAAAAGCCAACATCAAGTGTCTTAGTAAGGTGTTGGTCCACCAGGAGCCTCCAGAACAGCTTCAATGCTCTTTGTCATAGATTCTACAAGTCTCTGAACTCTACTGGAGGGATGAGCACCATTCTTCCAAAAGATATTCCCTCATTTGGTGTTTGATGATTATGGTGGAGAGCACTGTCTAACATGTCAGTCCAAAATCTCCCATAGGTGTTCAACTAGGTTGAGATTGGTGACTGTGAAGGCCATAGCACATGATTTACATTATTTTTATCCTCATCAAACCATTCAGTGATCCCTCATGACCTGTGGATGGGGGCATTGTCATCCTGGAAGAGGCCACCCCCATCAGGATAGAGCTGTTTCAATAGGATAAAGGTGATAACTCAGAATAACCTTGTATTGAATTGCGTGGACCCAAACCATGCCAGGAAAATGCCCCCACAGCATAACAGAGCCCCCAAACCCCCTCACTGTTTGGGTCAAGCATTCAGGGTTTCCATTCATTTGTCACCTGTCTGTATGTACTGTAGCGAATTCGGGGGACAACGCAACCACAGGAACTGCCGCGGCCAGGAAGCGAACCCGTATCGCCCGCACCGCAGGAGACATCGCTAACCGCTCGACTAGTGGGTCAGACCCGCCAGCCAGCGGCCAGCGTGTCTACCTATCCATGCACGTTACACTAACCCCCTCCTTCGGGGGACGCGCTTAAGCATTTCAGCTCCTTTACGCCTCAGGCGCATACGCTTCCGATGGCCTTACGGTCGCTCCATCCCACTTCTGACACCAATGTAGCGAATTCGGGGGACAACGCAACCACAGGAACTGCCGCGGCCGGGAAGCGAACCCGTATCGCCCGCACCGCAGGAGACATCATTAACCGCTCGACTAATGGGTCAGACCCGCCAGCCAGCGGCCAGCGTGTCTACCTATCCATGCACGTTACACTAACCCCCTCCTTCGGGGGACGCGCTTAAGCATTTCAGCTCCTTTACGCCTCAGGCGCATACGCTTCCGATGGCCTTACGGTCGCTCCATCCCACTTCTGACACCAATGTAGCGAATTCGGGGGACAACGCAACCACAGGAACTGCCGCGGCCGGGAAGCGAACCCGTATCGCCCGCACCGCAGGAGACATCATTAACCGCTCGACTAATGGGTCAGACCCGCCAGCCAGCGGCCAGCGTGTCTACTTATCCATGCACGTTACAGTATTATGATATTGTGGCGATACACAATTGAGGGTAGATTCATCAGGGGCTGCTGCTCCTTTAAGGCAGACGTTCAGAGTGCTGAGTAGGCACTGCTTAGAGTTTCCGGGGTGGAGCCATGTTTGCAGCAGCCTAGCGGTTAGCTGGTTGCCACGAGAGATTGTGCTTTATCGGCGTCGTTTTGTGTGGCGAGTAAACGGAATTGACTCGACTCGATCTCTCCGTCTCCTCATTCCTGCACTTCCACAATATTACCTTAAAGTTACTCGTAATTCATGTAATTCAGATATCACAATTGGAAATGCACAGATCATTCTTTAAAATGCCTTAGTACATTTTTTCCCCTCCCCAATACCCCACTGTGCCATCCCGGTCACTGCTCCACCCCCTCTGCCGATTGGGGCAGGGCTGCAGACTACCACATGCCTCCTCCGATACATGTGGAGTCGCCAGCCACTTCTTTTCACCTGACAGTGAGAAGTTTCGCCAGGGGGACGTAGCGCGTGGGAAGCTCATGCTATCCCCCCCCAGTTCCCCCTCCCCCTGAACAGGTGCCCCGACCGACCGACCGACCAGGACACATACCCACATCCGGTTTCCCACCTGCAGACACGGCCAACTGTGACTGTACGGACGCCCGACCAAGCTGGAGGTAAGAATCCCCGTGTTGGTAGTCAACGGAATAGTTGCCACGCCACCCGGACCCCCCTTGGTACATATTTAATGGTATGTAATATTTTGAATCCTACGCTGCGGTGCATTTTATTTTTTATCTTTTGCTGACCTCGTGCCATTTATTAATCTCACTGGTAATTTGCAATCCTAATGACTGTTTATGTAGATTTGTTGGTTTTACTTTTACACAAATTGCATGCATATTGTTACGGGTCTAGATAGATCGATGCCATCGGCTATCCACTAGTTTATCTTAGATACACATGACCCGCGCTCAGGAACATGTTACGACACTTTGATTATACTTGGCTGCACTGAGCAACTCGTGTGTGTGTCATTCTTTATAAGATAGCCTACTGAAACATGGTCCCAGAAGTCGGAGAACTTATTTCTTATTTTACTAGCTCGCATGTTTAAGTTTGTAGGCCTGAATAGGTCACATGTCGGAGGATTCCGATTCAGAGCAAAGTACTTCTACTGAAGACGTTGTCACAGAGGAGCTAACGCTAGCATTACCAGCGCCGATAGCATCACATACAATGGCAGCTAACGTGAATATTCCACCACCGTCCCCGATGAGCTTCACAGGCGATTGGAGTGTCAATTGGGACATTTTTCGGGCCGAATATGAAGACTACGTCCTCGTCACGGGCATACTTGGCAAGGACAAGAAAATACAAGCGGCTACTCTAAGGAGTGTGATGGGAAGTGAATGCAGGCATATTTACCGCCACAATCTGAACCTCTCAGAAGATGATCAAGGGGATCCTGACGCCATACTGAGAGAGATGGGGAAATACTTCAAGCCAGCAAAAAACACAATATACGAGAGGTACATTTTCGGGAGTTGCAAGCAGGAGGAAGGAGAATCGTTTGATACCTTTGTGACGAGACTGAGAGAGAGGGCAGCAACCTGTGAGTATGGACAGTTGAAAGATGAAATGATCCGTGATAAGATAGTCCTGGGAGTTGCAAGCGAGGCCGTTAGGCGCAGGCTGTTGAGAGAGAAGGATTTGAACATGGTCACAGCCTATTGACATGTGTCGCGCAGCAGAGCAAACTGACATCCGTATGAGAGCAATGGAGTTTGCAACAACACCGCAGCCGGAGGCAGTGCATGCCGTTGCTAGGCAACCCAGACAAAACCAATTGAAACAGAGCAATCCACCCAGAACAGCAGGAGATGCAGGCAATTGCAAATATTGTGGCAGCTCGCATTCAAGGGGCAGAGAGCATTGCCCGGCTTTCGGGAAACAATGTAGGTCATGTGGGACACTTAATCACTTTTCTAAAGTGTGCTTAAAGAGCAAAAAGGGGCATGCTGAGGGCAAGGTAAACTGTGTGGAATACACAGAAGAACCCCCACAGCATAGTAATGATGCAGATGATCTGTACATGTTTGAGTCAATCGGCGCAGTGCACACCAAAGGAAAGAAGTGGTTTGTGACTCTAAAACTCCACGACAAGCGACAACAATGTCGGCTGGACTCTGGAGCCACCTGCAATGTAATGGGCTTTTAAGACAAGAAAAGGCTGGCCCCAAACACACCTCTCCGCCCGAGTGACACCAGACTGAAGCTGTATTCGGGGGAAACACTGAGCTCTATGGGCACCTTTGAGACTGACTGTACTGTGAGAGGCCAAACACACAAGCTCTCACTCGAAATAGTGAGGACCAGCCAACATCCTCTTCTGTCAGGCTCCACCTGTGAACGCTTAGGGCTCATGCATTTCACAATTCCAGAGGATGTGCTCAAAATGGAACACACACAACCAGGAGCCCTAACTAAAGAACAGCTTATCAACAGATACAGTGACGTGTTCAACTCCCCTGTGGAATCCGTGCCTGGGGAGGTCCATTTTGACCTTGATCCTAGTGTTGCTGCAGTACAGAGTGCCCCTCGCAATGTCCCAATCGCAATGAAAGCAGCAGTCAAAGCCCAGCTGGACAAGTACGAGGCTGACGGCCACCTTGCACCTGTCACAGATCCTACAGATTGGATCAGCAACATGGTGATTGTTAAAAAACCGGAGAAGCTGAGAATATGCATTGACCCTAAACCATTGAACAAAGCCCTAAAGCGCTCTCACTACATCATGCCTACCTTGGAGGACATTTTGTATAAATTGCCCAAGGCCAGAGTCTTCACGTTAGTGGACGCTCGGGATGCATTCCTGCAATGCAAACTGGACTATGAGAGTAGCCTCATGACCACGTTCTGGACCCCCTGGGGGAGGAAGCGGTGGCTCAAGTTACCATTTGGAGTATCGGTGGTGCCCGAGGTATATCAGCGCAAGCAGCACGAGCTCCTCGCCGGTCTGAAGGGCGTTGAGCCCATTGCAGACGATATCCCGGTCGTCGGCTGCGGGGACACAGACAAGGAGGCTGGGGACGACCACGACGTCAAGCTTGCGGCGTTGATGGAACGCTGCCGCGAGGTCAAGCTTCGCCTCGGCCTGAAGAAGTTGCAGTTCAAGGTGGCTGAGGTGCAGTTTCATGGCCACATTCTCTCATCTGTTGGACTGAAGCCCGATCCAGAGAAGGTGAGAGCCATTATTGACATGCCGAACCCAACAGATGCCAAGGGCGTGCAGCGTCTCATTGGCTTCGCTAACTATTTAGCCAAGTTCATGCCTCATCTATCTACTGTCTGCGAGCCGTTGCAACGCCTGTTGGACAAGGACACACCCTGGCACTGGCTGCCTAAGCACGAGGCGGCGGCTCATGAGCTTAAGGCGCTGGCGACAGCCATGCCCGTCCTGCGCTACTATGATGTAACTAAGCCAATCGCAATCCAGAGCGACGCCAGCCAGAGCGGTCTCGGATGTTGTCTCATGCAGGAAGGTCAGCCCATCGCATTTGCCTCGAGGGCTCTTACCCCCACCGAAAAAAACTATGCACAAATTGAGAAGGAGTGTCTCAGTATCGTCTTCGCCTGCCAGAGGTTTCACCATTACCTATATGGCCGCGACCCAATCACAGCAGAGACGGACCATAAGCCTCTGATCTCTATTTTCAGCAAGCCACTTCTCAATGCGCCCAAGAGACTCCAGAGCATGCTCATGACTCTGCAGAACTACGACCTGAGGGTAATCTACAAACCAGGCCCAGAGATGTTCATAAGCGACACGCTCAGCAGAGCTACGGCTGGATGCTCCGGCAGAGGGACTGCATATCAGCGACACGCTATCTGCTCTCTGCAACAAGAGCAGGAAGACATACAGCACGTGAACCAGGCAGAGTACCTGAATGTGACTAACCAGCGGCTGGAACAGATCAGACGACACACCGACAGAGATGAATGCTTACAGGCACTGAAGAACACTGTTCTCGTGGGCTGGCCAGATGTAAAGGAGGAAGCGCCCCTCATCGCTAGGGAGTACTGGCCCTTCAGGGATGAAATCAGTGTGCAGAACGGAGTTCTGTTCCGGGGGCAAAAAGTCATCATCCCAAAGTCACTCCGCCCAGAAATGTTGACGCGCATACATTCAAGTCACATAGGGGGTGAGGCATGCTACCGACACGCTCAAGAGACATTGTACTGGCCCAATATGCAGTCAGAGATAAAGGACTTTGTAAGCAGCTGCTCGACCTGCAATGTGTACGCCCACAATCAGCAAAAGGAGACCATGCTCTCTCACGAAGTACCAACCAGGCCATGGCAGGTCTTGAGCATGGACCTATTCAGCTTCAGACAGAAAGACTATCTCCTAATAGTCGACCACTATTCCGATTTTTGGGAGATTGAGCTTCTACCCGACATGTCTGCAGAGACAGTCATCAAGCGATGTAAGGCACAGTTCGCCCGACATGGTCAGCCAGAGAAGGTTATTACAGACAACGGCCCTCAGTTCACAGCTCAGTTCACACGGTTCGCTTCTGAGTGGGAATTTGAGCACGTGACCTCCTCTCCCAGACACCCAAAAGCGAATGGCAAGGCCGAGTCGGCCGTGAAGATTGTAAAAAATCTTCTGCGTAAGGCCGCGCATGATGGTGAAGACCCCTGGAAAGCCATGCTTCACTGGAGGAATACACCTACGGAAAACATGGGCAGCAGCCCAGCACAACGCCTCATGTCCCGCCGGTTGAAGACGTCCATCCCGGCGGCAAGCAAGCTCCTGGAACCAGCTGTTGTCGTGGGCGTCACTGAAAAGCTGCGCCACAGGAAGCAACTCGCCAAATCCTTCTATGACAGAACTGCCCGTGAATTGCCGGTACTTGAAATTGGGGAAGTCGTACGGATGAAGCCCCTGCCAGGTGATAACACTGGCCGCTGGAGAGTCGGAACTTGTCTCCGCAGGGTTGCGCCGAGGTCTTATCTTGTGGACATTGATGGCTCCCTGTACCGTCGTAACAGGATTGATCTCAGAGTGGCTGAGCCAGCTGCACGAGCCGCACACGATCCTGTTGAACCCGCTGTGGCACACACACCGGACGGGGATCCAGCTACAGAAACTGTCATTGAGACCCCTCAGGCTGTGTTCGAGCCGAGCCCCATCAGGTCCATGCCCAAGGCGCCATCTACTCCTGTTGGCGCTCCGCGTTCGGATGGACACACTTACACAAGGGTTGGACGGCTGTCTAAACCTCCACTGAAACTCACTATGTAATCTGAATAATGTTGATGGTTGCTATGTGGGAGAGAGGGGGAAAAGAGGAGAAATGTTATCATACGCTACTGTGGTTATTACACTGGTATGGGATATGAAGAGATTTACTGCTGTTGCACTGTTATTGTTTGTTCGTATATGAAAGTAATTTTATTTTGCACTAACTTCATGTGTATGTGTTTATACTTGGAAAAGGAGGGTGTTACGGGTCTAGATAGATCGATGCCATCGGCTATCCACTAGTTTACCTTAGATACACATGACCCGCGCTCAGGAACATTTTACGACACTTTGATTATACTTGGCTGCACTGAGCAACTCGTGTGTGTGTCATTCTTTATAAGATAGCCTACTGAAACACATATCTCTATGCACGCTCAGTGCTTGTGTAAACTACTGTGGCGAATACCGAGCTAGATTGTCGGGACAGGGGCTGTTGTCAGGGTTACAAGAGAGGAAAGCTGCCATTGGGTGGGGGGCATGCGCTGTCGCGGGGATAGCCAGCTTGACCCAGGAGCGTAGACAGTTGTCATCTGGAGTCCTACAAGTATAGACGTGAGTCGAGCTGCTCCTCCCGTCTCTGCCGGGACCTGCCAGGTTACAGCCCCAAGCAAACCCCTATACCAGCAAAGAGCCAGAGAGCCAGCGAGTGATCAGCCAGACCCCCTTTCGTCGCTGAACACCAAAAGGGTGAGTCTACAAACATAAAGTTAACGTTACGCTACCGAGCGTCAGGACAGCAGGTTAACATAGCGCGGTCGCTAGCCGCTATTGCTAACTAACAGTAGCTAACGGCCCACGCCGCTCTTCAACATTGAGGTGTAAATATCAGCACGCGAGAAATGGTGTCAGGAAACGGGATTGTGTCTGTCAGAAGAAGTCTCGGAACAGTCCAGTAGCCTAGCCGTTTGTGCTAACAGCTAACATTAGCTAGCTAGCTCAGGCACACAGCTAGCTTCGGAACGCTAACACTGCGTGTCGGCGCCTTTTATCGCGGGCGCAGGTTCAAACCTGGATACGCGGAGGAAGAAAAGGAGGGATGGCAAAGAGAAGATGGGGGAGAATGGAGAGAAGGACCAGGGAGAGCTAGCTGAAGGGGAAGGGAGGCCGCAGCAGCAGGCACCAGTATGGCTACAGCCAATGATGTTGCAAATGCAACAGTTCATGCAACACATTCAAACGCAACAGCAACAGTTTATGAAAACACAACAAACGCAGTTTATGCTGCAAATGCAGAACGTGCAACAAATGCATGAGCAGCTAAGGACGGAGCAGGTGGGGATAATGAAGAAGGAGGGGGCTGGAACCGCAACACAGCAACCTGTTGGCGCAAACAATGGTGGTGGAGATGCGAGTGTACACCTGGAAGCGGCGTCCGCTTCCGTCCTGGGCCCTCCTGACCTCTCTCCAAACAGCACCCTACACCAAGGGGACACTGCAGCTGGAGGACTGTCGACCCCAGCTTCCCGACAAGCCCGAGTTCGCTCCTGTCCTCAATGTGATCCAGCGACACTACCAGAGCACACCGTTGGTTAGTTGGGACAGAGAAGAATACACAGATGTGGAATCAGCTGGCCGCCGACGGCACAGAGAAGACTATCAGCACCTCACAGAGCAGTTGAGACAGCGCTATGGGAAGCACATTCCACCTTCCACCGCACGGCGCAACCTGAGCGAGGTCCATCAGCGGAAGGAGGCCTCCTCGGCTGAGTTCGCGGAAGAGGTCCGCTGGCTCATCACGCTAGCCTACCCCGGGGTCGACCTAGAGCTACAGGAACAGCTGGCAGCGGATGCGTTCCTCAAGGAGCTCTGAAATCAGCAGGTTGCCTATGAAGTCATGAACGCTGATCCAAAAACACTGCAGAAGCCCAGAAGCTTGCGGAGGCCCATGAGTATAACTACAAAGCAACCCTGGGTCGAGATGCGGAGGGGAAAGGGAAAGTCAGGCACATTTCCTGGGCTGATGAGAATCTTGGAAGAGAGATAGCCTCGGCCATGCCATCAACACAAGCTCCTCAGCTACAGCAGGAAGTGCAGGCCCTGGTAGCAGACATGATTAAAGAAATGAAACGACAGCTGCAGCTAACCCTTCCAGGCTCCACCCCCAAGGTCGATCAGGAGCGCGGGAGGTCCCCCACATGATCGCTGGGCTCCATGAACACGACAACTCGACCCAGATCGCCAAGCCCATCTACCACTCAAAAGGGCGCATGCTACCACTGTGGGGAGGTTGGTCTCTTCAAGAGGGACTGTTCGAGGTCACCCAGCCCCAGGAGGTCAGGAAACTAGAACTGGCCAGGTCCAATGGCCTGGACCTGGCCAGCTCCACAAGCGGCCAAACAGAGTCCCCCAAGAATGAAAAAGCTGAGCATCGACAAGTCATCAACACAGCCCGAGCCAAGGGCGAAGGCCCCAGCCTAATGGTCCCGATCACAGTTAATCACATCCCTGTCAAGTGTGTCATTGACACAGGTGCGGAAGCCACTGTAATGCCACAAGAAGTGTTCGAGCAGCTCCAGTTAGCGGACCACTCAAACGGTAAACCAGCTTGCCTCTTGAACGCCGAGACTGGAAAGGCGATGGGGACTGCACAAGGATACAGAGTGACAAATAAGATGGGCAGCAAAAGCTGGGACTGGGATGTGTACGTAGCACCTATCCGCGACTCCCTCCTCATGGGACTAGACTTCATGCTGGCGGTGGATGTGACAGTACTCAGCGGAGGCAAGGTGTTCATCGAGGGCGAGCCAGTGCCAAGCTTCATCGCTGGGAGGTCAGTGGAGAACTATGCCATCTCCAGAGTGCTTCTCTTGAACCCATCAACCCTTCCTCCGGAAAGTGAATGTGACGTATGGGGTGTGGTGGAGGATCCCAAACCTGGAGTGACAGCAGTCCTGGAGCCAGCTGGACTAGCGGATGGTGTGTCCTCAGGCAGCATCGTCGTAGACATGGATGAAAGGGTGCCTATAAGAATCTGCAACCTGTCTCCTTCCACCACGAACCTTCCGGGAGGCACCTGCCTTGGAATCCTCATCGAAGCCATGGAGGAACCCCCCGATCTTTTCTCCAAAACCCCACCACCGGCTCCTGAGCTCTCGCAGCAGATACGACGTCTGAAGCCAGCGAGTGTGCTAGACCTGCCTCTCCATCTTCGAGAACTGTTCACTTCAGCAAGTGAGGGCCTGAGTGAAGAACAGCAAGAGGCATTTCTCCTTCTTCTCCTGAAGTACCAGTCCATCTTTGCAGCAACCGATGGAGACCTGGGCCGGTTCGATGTAGTCAAACACAGGATAGACACCGGCGTGGACAGCCTGCTGCACGTCGTCACCGACGAAGAGCAAAGACCCAACCGGCACCCCCGAGTGGCTCCAGCTCTGGGTCAGACGAAGAAGCTGCCAACCCAGCCCAACTTACCAGGAGGGGCAGGTCCATAACCAGGCCTGCCCACTACCAAGACGACTCCTGACTGACGGAGACCGCGACTGACTGACATTAGTTAAGGGTTAGTCAGGTCAGTTGCAGAGATAGTTGGGGTTAGATAAGTTAAGTGGTTTTTTTGTATTTGAGAGGCCCTGTTAGTTATGTTTGGGCAATTGAAGATAGCTGGCGGTTCAGGCCAGACTTTTTACTTTTACGTTTACTGCAGTTACTAGGCAGCGTGTTCTGTTATTTTAATAAGTTATTGATTAGGTGCTGAACAGACTCAGCAGTCTAGAGGGGGGGGGGTAGTGTGGCGAATACCGAGCTAGATTGTCGGGACAGGGGGTGTTGTCAGGGTTACTAGAGAGGGAAGCTGCCATTGGGTGGGGGGCACGCGCTGTTGCGGGGATAGCCAGCTTGACCCGGGAGCGTAGGCAGTTGTTATCTGGAGTCCTACAAGTATAGACGTGAGTTGCGCTGCTCCTGCCGTCTATGCCGGGACCCGCCAGGTTACAGCCCCAAGCAAACCCCTATACCAGCAAAGAGCCAGAGAGACAGAGAGTGATCAGCTAGACCCCCTTTCGTCGCTGAATACCAAAAGGGTGAGTCTACAAACATAAAGTTAACGTTATGCTACCGAGCGTCAGGACAGCAGGTTAGCATAGTGCGGTCGCTAGCCGCTACTGCTAACTAACAGTAGCTAACGGCCACCCGGTCTGTCGCGGCATCGTGTATTCGCCCACGCCGCTCGTCAACACTGAGGTGTAAATATCAGCACGCGACACTGATAAAAGACTCACTGGCCGATAACTACGGGTCGGCCCCCTTTAGTCGAGCGGCTTAGCGATGTCACCTCGTGGTGCAGTACAACGCTGGATCGAATCCCGCGGGCAGAAATAGCTCGGTTACATATGCATAAAGCCATGCTTTCTGTAATTTTCATGAATCAACTCTTGAGTTTCTGGTCACCGCAGTCGAACATGAAAGTTGGGCGTCGGGATAGCGTAGTAGTCTATTCAGTTGTATACCAACACGGGGATCGCCGGTTCGAATCCCCGTGTTACCTCTGGCTTGGTCGGGCGTCCCTACAGACACAACTGGCCGTGTTTGCAGGTGGGAAGCCGGATCTGGGTATGAGTCCTGGTCGCTGCACTAGCGTCTCCTCTGGTCGGACGGTGTGCCTGTTCGGGGGGGGGGGGGACTGGGCCAAATAGCATGATCCTCCCACGCGCTACATCCCCCTGGTGAAACTCCTCACTGTCAGGGGAAAAGAAGCGGCTGGCGACTCCACATCGTAGGAGGCATGTGGTAGTCTGCAGACCTCCCCGTATCGGCAGAAGGGGTGGAGCAGAGACCGGGACGGCTCGGAAAAGTGAAGTAGTTGGCCAAGTGCAATTGGGGAGGCGAAAAAAAGGGGGGGAGTGAAAGTTAATATGCACAGCTTTATTTATTTTACTGACACATCACATATAGTCTGGTAAACTGCAGCAAGTCCGGTAAATTGTTGCAAGGTTACAGAGTCGTCGAAGGGAAGCCATTGATAGCTACTGTAACAAGAGGATAGAGAAACAGGCGGACTGTATTTTTATGGTGGAGGAGGCAAGGTTAAGTAATGTGAAACAGTCCAACATAACCTTTATTATGGAAATTCCACATAAAACTGAAAATGGATTGCCATAAATTGATCCTTTGGTGACACAGTATTGTATTCTATCAGCTTGCAATGGGTATTCACATTTGATTTTTATTCTTTATTTTGTGATTGCACCTCAGCAGCCACCGAGCCTACCATGTCATATATGACATCTAACCTCGCCTCTCCCAGCTCAAACCCGAGACTTGAGTATTTAACTACAGACCAACCTGGAGAAGACCTCTCTACCATCCCTGCAGTGAAATCCCTGAGCTAACCTTATCTGAGGAGACAAGTGCAGTTTTTTCCATCATCAGTTCCCCCTACACAAGGACAGAGGCCACTGGATTTGATTTTCACACGAGTGAGACGTCAGAAAGTCAACAGAGTGTAAAGGGACGTTTATCGGAAAAATTTGCCGATAGCAGCACCACTACAAGTCCCATAAGCAACCAGAAATCTCCAGCTCTTCCAGATGGGACCGCTGCAATTGCTTCCAGACAGCTGGAATTCCTCCTCGGGCCAATCGGCTACAACTGAGCCATCAGCAGCGTCGCTCCACATAACGTTTACAGCCGAACGGATGGATGATGAAAGGCCAACAAAACAAGTGCATCTCGTGGGATCAACTACAGCATGAAAACTGAGACGATACGAGGGGGGTTGTGAGGAACACCCACCACACAGGAACAGCTTCAAGGGGGAATAACAACGATGAAGTTTTGTAATGGAAAATATGGAAGGAGGGGACACTGCTACAAGACCAACGGCCAGAAATCTCAAGTGTCACTTCCACTGTCTCAGAAACTCTTTATGATAAAACAGCTGGTTTTGTCTCCTTTGAAGATATGACGCAAACGCCACGTTCCAGTCATTCGATTTGTTGGAAGTAGCGCCAGAAGTTAAGCAAACCAAGCCGACCTCTGTCACTGGTTTACGAGAGTAATGGTGGCAGATCTTACAAATGATGTATTTGAAATCCCTTGATGTGGCGAAGGTCGCATTTTTCCAAATTCAGTAACCCCATGCATGCACACCACACACAAACCACTGGAGAGAGAATGACGGAGGAGATACTTCGCCAAAATTCAGAGGTATCAACATTCATAGCCAGCATGATGGTCATGGTCATACTTTTTGAAACCAAATCTGACCTCAGGTTCTGGTACAAAGGTTTTTTTTTTTCTGTGTTTCTGTTAAGACCTCATAGTCTCCATGTGTTAGACGGCTGTTGGTCAGTCACTGTGGTGGAGGTTGATTACACAAGCAGAAATATAACCAGACCTCTCTGCCAGCTATTGCCTGAGGGCAGACATTGACCAGATGCAGACAAGCCAGCTGTTTAATAAACATGTCTCTATCTAACCTGCACAACAGGCTGATGTAGAGAAGGCCCTACAGTAGTTGCAGCTAATTCCTTCTCCTTGAAAAGCCTTGTGTTTTTGGAACTCATAACAAAGGATTGCTTCTGAGCAACACGGATTGTCCATGCCATGGTAAATCTCACACTTTCAGTCTTCTCTGTATTTGTTGATGTGGATTGAACTTTTCATCGGATCCACTTATCTGATGAAAGTCTTACAGACTTCTTTTTAAAACAAACCCAAAGGAAAAAAAAAATTGGCTGCATGTCATTTTCAGAATAGTGGTTGCATTTCAGTCTCAAACCAGCAGAGGTCCCTGTTGACCCTGTTTTCTGTTAATCCTCAGGCTGAGACAGACGTCTGTGAAGTAATACGGTTTTCAGAATGAACCAGATTTTCCCATCTTCTGTGAAATCTTTTTGTGACTTTTCAACCTTTTTCAAACTTACTTTCTTTTTGTGCATGCTGATCATTGAGCTATAATGTAGCACTAATTGCCACACATAATTACCCTCTATAAAAATGCAGATTTTTCTTATTGCATCTGTTTATTGGACAATACAAATATCACAGGCTTAAATATGTTATCCTCTACACCCTCTTACCTGTGAGCTCATTTTGTCTTTTCTGTCTACTTGCTGTCAAATAAGTTTCAGATACACTTGTGTATTTTCCCCCTTTGTTATTGTGACCTCTTGATGTGCACCAAAGGCTGTAAATGATAACAGCACTGTGTTATGCAGTTTAACGCATCATATACAATAGGCTGTGGGGCAGAACATCTAAACTTCCTCGTGCCTTTGGTCCCCATCTGCTCAGTGAACTTGTGAGCAGGAAACCGAATAAGTGGTGCAAAAAGTACACCAACATCCCCGTTTCTTTCATGTGGCCTCTTTCGGCCATTACTCTATCTGTATAGACTGTTAACCGTCTTTACAAAGTTAAAAAAACGCTTTCATGTTTTAGTGTTTCTTTTTTGTTTTAATTTCAGTCGAAACATATGGTTTGCACATCTGGGAGATGCTAAGCATGGTGGCATCCATCCCCCACGCACCGTTTCTGTGAAGTGATCCATATTTGGTCTTGAGTGATATTACCCCTAATCACTCATCATTATGATAAACAGGGGCCATCTTGATTTGGCTGTTTTCACTTTGTTTTATGGTGGTTGCCCCGTAATATGAAATTCCATAATTTCAAACCAGTGCAAGACTTTATAATGGGGTGAGAATGTTTACTTGTTTTGTTTGTATAATTAGAGCTGGTTCGCATTCAAGAACCCTGAAACGATGCGGAGGCGTCTTTCTATACTCTACTATGCAATTAAATTCGTCACCTGTGACTAATCTGAGCCTGCTTGCCTCTTGCTGTAGTTGGGTGCCATCAGTTTTTGAAACAATGAACATTCTGTGGAGCCAACTTGACAGGGGGGTATTTAAGTTCCTGTTTTGGCTGATGTGAGATGTACCGCACTATCTTGTTTAAAGCTAACTGAGCTCATCCCCATAGGTATTTAAGGGATCTTTAAATTCTCATAGATCATCATGAGGCAGCAAGCAGATACCAGATACAGTCTTGTCAGGCTTTCATAACAGTGCCAAAGAATGGGCCTGTGCCATGCAACACCAAACCAGGAAATTAGATGGTACTAGTAACCCTAGATGATCTGATATTTTAGATTTTTTTCAAATGAAGCACCATCAAGTAACACTTCCTTTGATCATCATAGGACATTTTGATGTCAAACTTACTGCGGCAGACAACTTGCGACTGCTCAGAGGAAGCATTTCAGTAAGCCTTGCGCGTCAGTGTGCAGTGGACTAGCAACATTTGTGCGGACTGAACAAGTTCTGCAGAGGTGGTTGGGATTTCATGGTACGGGAGAGGGATGTAAGGAGGAAGAGGCGGGAGGAAGGGGATGTGGGGCCTTTGGTGGTTTCCTGGGCCTCTTCATCTCACTCGGCGGGTAATTACAGAATCACAGGTCAACCACGCATGTAACCACGGATAAGTTGCACAGTAGCAGATGTGCTCATGACATTATCCAGCACGAGTGCAAAAGGTAAATAAAAACAGATGCAGCTGGTTGCCACGAACCTTTCTTGCCGAACTTGCGCATGCCCCTAATTGTTCCCATGTGGGCTTGCTGAGCTGGAGCAGTAGTAAAAGGGGCGGGCATGCACTGTTTAAAAGATGCCCATGTTTCTCAACAGGAAGAAATTATGAATGGGTGTCAGCTTCCAAAGAGGGTGGCTGCAAGTGGTGTGTGTGTGTGTGTGTGTGTGTGTGTGTGTGTGTGTGCATGTAAAATTGGTCATATGCTTGAAAGGGGTTATATCACCGACAAATGCTTAATTTTCCTCATCTTCTCCTCACCTTTACTTGTTCACTTTATTTCAAGGACAGAACATCACTCCCCCCCTGTCCTTTAGACACTCTCTGTGGTCCACTGCCTTAATAGACCTCTGAAGTGTTGTCGCCATTTCAGGGCTCAGACTACAGCCAGATCCATTTATTGTTCGCCTATTGAGAAAATGAATAGGGCTTTTGGATCTTGTTTATCAATCATTCTGCTCTAAAAATATATTGAGTAATATAAAAGAAAGACATGTAACAAGGTTCATACATACATTTTGCTAACATCCATGGTGCGGAATGCGGATGTTGCTCGGGAAAGCTTTGTTCTCACCACAGTGTCCCCGCCGGCGCGATAGTGCGCGAGCTAAAAAATGACTACATTTGGTCTTTCGCAGCGAGCGCGACACTCCGCAAGTATACATACTAGCACGGGGGTCGACGGTTCTAATCCCCGTGTTACCTCCGGCTTGGTCGGGTGGCTCTACAGACACAATTGGACGAGTCTGCGGGTGGGAAGCCGGGTGTGAAGAGTAGGATAATTGGCCAAGTGCAATTGGGGAGAAAAAGGGAGAGAGAGAGAGAGAGGCTCCGCAAGTTGTCTCGCGAGCGTTGTCTTGCGCCTCTGAATTCTTGTCCAGCGCGCGCTGCCCTTTTCATTTCAAGATGGACGCCGATTCTGGTGCAGCTGGGATGGCCCACTTCATCAAAGATCGCGAGCAAGGCAACAATTTCGATTTGAAAGTAAGCAATAACAGTACACAAATGTAATGTTTACCCATATGTCGTTGCATACGTTGCTACTGTTACCAGGCAGCCTACTTCCCTTCACTTCTGATCTTTAGATTGTACAGGCGTACCTAATAAAGTGGCCTCTGTGTGTGTGTGTGTGTGTGTGTGTGTGTGTGTGTGTGTGTGTGTGTGTGTGTGTGTGTGTGTGTGTATACACATGCCTTTCAGTGTACGCTTTCCCAGCTAGCGTTTTACACCCTGCTATTAAGCTCTGGACTGTCTCAGGGGCGTCTTTGCACAGCCTGCAGCCTGGGTCTTGTCTGGTGTGGTAGACCCCTGCCTCGACCAATCTGGTGCTGAGTGCCAGTTCTTGTACTGCTATGATCATAGCCTCTGTACTGTCCTTGAGTTCAGTCTTTTCTAGGCACTGGTAGGATTTCTCGGTATCGCCCACATCTTCTGTCGATGGTACATCCCATGGAGTGGCTTGGTCTTCCATGATACCTCCTCCTCTTTTTCCTCCCCACTCTCTGTCTTCTGCTGCCTGAGGTACTCCCTCAGCATTTTGTACTGGGGGGGGGGGGCTCTTTCTGATGTACTGATGGATGTTCCTTGTTTCAGCCTAGATAGTGGCTCTGACACTCACTAATCCCCTGCCCCCATCTTTTCGCTTATCATACAGTTTCAGGCTGCTGGTCTTTGAGTGGAACCCTCCGTGCATTGTGAGGAGTGTCTGTGTTCTGATACCTGTGGCTTTAATCGCCTCCTTTGGTCAGCTTATTCTTCCATCTGGGTATCTGATGACTGGTAGGGCATATGTACTGATGGCTTGGCACTTATTCTTTCCACTTAGCTGGATCCTCAGGACCTGTCTCACTTTCTGGAGGTATTTGGTTGTAGCTGACCTTGCCTGTGGAATACCCGGGTAGCTGCTATGATGCCTGACAGGATCTTCCATGTTGTGGAGAGGCAGGTTATTGGCTGGTAGTTTGAAGGTGCTGTACCTTTGTGGGGATCCTGCATGATCAGTATTGTTCTCCCCTGTGTTAACAGGTCTGGGTGAGACCCTAATGTTAGCAGCGGGTTTATCTGTGTCACCAGGCATTCATGGAGTGCTGTTAGCTTCTTCAGCCAGTAGGCGTGAATCATGTCAGGGCCTGGTGCAGTCCAGCTCTTCATGTTTGAGACTCATCATTGGATGTCGGCCACTGGGATGATAATTGGATCTTGTTCTGGGATATTGCTGTGGTCTGCTCTTAGGCCCACCAGCCACTGGGCATTGGTGTTGTGTGATGCCTCCTTTTCCCATATATCCTTTCAGTATTGCTCGGTCTCTGCTCTGGGTGGGTCTGCTGTTGTTCTTTTATTACTCTGCAGCTGGGAGTACATTTTGGATAGTTCTTTGAGGAACAGGCCATTTACTGTTTTGGCTTCTGCTTCTTTAGTGTATCACTTCAGCCTGGCAGCCACAGCTGTGAGCCTTTGTTTGGCAGTTTCCAGGGCCTCACTTATAGACATCTTGCTGTACATCTTAAATCAGGGCCTGTCTCATCACACCTTTCTGCACCTCTGTTAACTGGCTAACACCTCTCTGTGCTTTTTTGACCTTGGCTTCCAGCCTTCTCTATCATGGAGGGTACTGTTGGTGACCTGTGTTTTTAATCCTGTACCCAAGCATCGCCAGGATTATGATTGCAGTGGCATTTACAAGCTTGTTGGTCTCTGTTATGGTGGCAGTTGAGATATTGTGTCAGGCTGTGTTCACATCTGCAAACAGACTCCGTGATGGTACTTTGTCACTGAGTTGTGGAAGCTGAGCCTGGGGGCTGACTGTCTTTAGTCTGGCCATGGTTCTCATTTGAACCTCAGTAGCTTCAGCTGTCATGGGTGGTAAGATTGTTTCAGCTGGTTGGAGTCTGTCCTCATGTATCTGCTGCCTACTGGGTGGCCATTCAGGGTGCTGAATTGTATTGTTATCCTGTTGGAACCTCTCCATCTCAAGTTGGGACAGTAACTTCCTTCTATCGATGTTTTAGCGTTGAGCCACTAGCTGCTTCTGATTCAGTGTGGAAGTAGGTCTCCTACTGGTCCACAGTTCCCACATACGCTTCATATAGCCCCATTCCTGGGGTCTGGAGAGGTGGAGGTATGCACTAGAGAGAATAGTAATGAAAGTCAGTAGGAGCAAGACGGAATAACTATGCGTGAATGAGAGGGAGGACAGTGGAATGGTGAGGATGCAAGGAGTAGAGGTGATGAAGGCGTATGAGTTTAAATACTTGGGGTCAACTGTCCAAAGTAACGGGGTGTGCAGAAGACAGGTGGAGAAGAGAGTGCAGACAGGGTGGAGTGGGTAGAGAAGAGTGTCAGGAGTGATTTGCGACAGAAGGGTACCAGCAAGAATTAAAGGGAAGGTTTACAAGATGGTTGTGAGACCAGCTATGTTATATGGTTTGGATACAGTGGCACTGACAAAAAGACAGGAGGCGGAGATGGAGGTGACAGAGTTGAAGATGCTAAGATTTTCACTGGGAGTGAAGAAGAAGGACAGGATTAGGAATGATTATATTAGAGGGACAGCTCAGGTTGGACAGTTTGGAGACAAAGCAAGAGAGGCAAGATTGAGATGGCTTTGACGTGTGGAGGAAAGATGCTGGGTATATTGGGAGAAGGATGCTGAATATGGAGCTGCCAGGGAAGAGGGAAAGAGGAAGGCCAAAGAGGGGGTTTATGGATGTGGTGAGGGAGGACATGCAGGTGGCTGGTGTGACAGAGGAAGATGTAGAGGACAGGAAGAAATGGAAACAGATGATCTGCTGTGGCAACCCCTAACAGGAGCAGCCAAAAGTAGTAGTAGTAGTAATATTTGTTTGTATATTGAAGTTACATGTCACATTTTGAAGCTCAGAATCTAAGAACTGTACTCAGACGGGACCTTGAAAGCCCCGAGTCATCTGGCGCTGTACAACAGAACCTCAAACACCAAGCAAATAAACAAATAATAAAAAACTCATCACTTGTTCATGTCACTACTCGATCCGTCCTGTCTACCCGATCTGTTCTGCACATGCGCAAAAGTCAGCGCATGCACAAATTTAACCTTTTTTTTTTTTTTTTTTAATTGACAAGAATACAAATGATACAGGAATATTGTACATATATATCATCAGACCAGTCAACTATAAACAACCTTACACCTTCACATTCGATGGTCATAACA
Source organism: Lampris incognitus (assembly GCF_029633865.1). Lineage (NCBI taxonomy): Eukaryota > Metazoa > Chordata > Actinopteri > Lampriformes > Lampridae > Lampris > Lampris incognitus. Next base: position 28,184,095 of record NC_079212.1, read on the forward strand.
AAATTAAATAAAGAAAATGAATGAACTGTAGTATTAACAATAATGATGATGATAATGTTGAAAAAAAATAAAGCACTTTTACTTTATCGTCTTTCCCTAACCCTAATCCTACTTCGTATGCTGTGACTTTTGCACATGTGCTGAATGGATCAGGCTGAAGACGGAGGTGTCTGAAATTCTGATTTGACCAGAAATGTACAGCGCTTTGAGTGGCTGCTTCAGCTAGAAAAGCGCTATATAAAATGCAACTTGATTGATTGATTGATTGGGCAGCCGGCACGGATTGGGAAACCACAGCTAAAACGGCCTCTTCTAATGACTGTGTCCTGCCATTTTGTTTTTACACCCTTTGGCATTTTGGAGAATACTGCAATAAACAACATTTTGAGCATAAACGCCTCTGTGCATACTTGAAGCTCGAGCGCCATCTGTGGAGGCCCACACCACATTGTCTCACGTGAGCATAATCAAAGCGTGATAGCGTCGTGCATGTGCCGTCAGTATACACAGGGGCAAATACAGCTTATGCTAAGCTAACAATTGCAAGTGATTTCTTATTGCTGCTTTAAAACAGATCAAAACCCATCTCAGCCAATCTAGAAATGCATAGACAACAATCCTCACAAGTGAAAAGAGTCAGTATCAACACTGATATAGACATAGACAAAATATTTACACTCCTATGAATTTTTAAAATTGGACTGAAATGGAGATGGATCGCGAATATTTTACTTGGACATGAATTGTATGTCATGCTTTAGAGGTCAAGGTACCTCTGAGTGTGAAGGAGGGGGAGAAACAGCAGTCGTCTGCCGGTCTGTTAGTCTCGATGCTTTTCTTTGTGGAGCCATGACTCAATGTGTGCGTGACATGGTACAATGTCGGGGAGGTCCCTTCTTGGACCAGCGCCAGGCCTGGAGCCCAGATGAAAAAACTGAGGAAGGGGCTCGATTTCAGTGACATCCTGTCCATGCACGGCATCTGATTACTGTACACACCAACACAGAAACTAACGCCTGGTCTATCCGCGCTCGTGTGTGTCCACATGTGTTAAGGAGTGTAGCTGTGACAGAATGTACACAGTAACGTGCACGTATGAAACACAGGTTAACAAGCTGCTTGAGGGGCGCTTGAAACTCTCGACTTAGGGACTGTTTTGATAATACGATAAACAAATGATTTGGCGTTTGGTATGCCTTCTTTGCTTCTGTTGAGTTGGAATATAGTCCACCCCTCCAACCCCGCTCCACACACACACACACACACACACACACACACACACACACACACACACACACACACACACACACACACGTCTTATACTATGAAGCTTGCTGCCAACAGCGCGTGCCTCCTCTCCCTCTCTCATTAACCGCAACTGTCAGATCCTCCAGATGACGAGCAATTAAACCAGATAATAAACGCTCGCCATCAATTCCTGTTTGTTGATGTTGTTGTTGTTGTTGATGTCGACGAACCGGGGGCTCCTCTCCTGCCACCTCAGTGCTAACTAGTACTTGAATAAGTGTGGTGAGGGAAGAGTCTCTCATAGCACTTTGCCAACAGTAAAAAGGCCTCTACCTGCAGCTCGTAAGGAAACAACAGGCTGATAATAAGGTGCAGTGAATGTTAACAATTAGATCTTAATCAGATACAGCTCGCCAAGGCTGCTCTTTTATCCCTGCTCTTCACAGAAAAGGCAAACAAAGTGCCAGCAACTGCAAAGATAAAACACTACCCGGGCTCAGTTGTGTCTTTGGGCTTCTAAAAGACCAATAATCTTTGGCGTGTGTTTCTTGCTGAGGCGACATGCTGTAAAGAGTCCTGTGTTTGCTCTCATATTAGAGCGATAAGGCCGCTCCTCGGCCCTGACGGGGGCCTGTCTACCCTGACGGTGACAAGATGGTTTGGTTTTCCAAGGACGGAGAAGGTAATGATGGGTTTTTTGTTTTCACATCCTCAGTTGAGTTTGACCTGGTCTTGGTTGGTGGCTGGGAGGAATGGTGATAGAGAAGGTCTTATGCAATGGGGGTCAACTGAATAAAGTGGGTGTAGGAGCCCTCAGCAAAACTTAAGGGTTCTGTGTTTTTTTTTGAGCAACCTGAAATTAGGACTTTCCACTTTTAAGTCAATATTCAAAGACCATTTTGGGCGGCACGGTGGCTCAGTGGTTAGCGCTGTTGCCTCACAGCAAGAAGGTCCTGGGTTCGAACCCCAGGCCATCCCAGGTCCTTTCTGTGTGGAGTTTGCATGTTTCCCCCGTGTCTGTGGGTTTCCTCCGGGTGCTCCGGTTTCCTCCCACCATCAAAAAGACATGCATGTTAGGGTTAATACTCCTGTCTGTGCCCCTGACTAAGGCAATGGAAAGAAATAACTAGAGTTGGCCCCCGGATGCTGCATGGCGGCTACCCACTGCTCCTAGCTACACAGCTAGGATGGGTTAAATGCAGAGAGTAAATTTCATTTGTATGTATGTACAAAATGACTAATAAAGAGTATTCTATTCTATTCAGGTAATTATAAAAGTTCACGATGGTAAATTCGAAACTTTTTTCTGATGGAGTGAACTGAAGCTGACCCCTGTGCACCAGACAGAGGAGCACGTTCATCCGTGACCGTTTAGCTTGTGAAAGAGCTGTTGGGGATGTCTCTCCACTTAATTTTGAAGGTTGCCCAAGTGACTCTTGGAAATTTTAAGACAATGCCCTTTCTTTCGAAGGCCAGAAAAACACGTATACAGCTGTAAAAGGAGTTTCCTGACCCAGTGGCAAAATAAGTTATCAGATGTTCCTATTACCAGTCAGGATGGCGTGGCTGGGAAAATAGTACACAAGATGAAACCGTGGGTCTGCTAAAAAAAAAAAAAGCAGAAAAAAAATGATCCGATTTCCCCTTCTCTGTGGAAAAATGGACATGGTGTGTTGTTTTGAAGCCGTATTTCCCTTAAAAACACTCTGGAAACTAAACAAAATTGACAGTGCTGGATTTATTGTTCTCTGCTCTTTTGTCTTAGGCCGTCAGTGTTTGTGCCTTTGCCATGGAAACAGCAAGGTTATTTATCCTTACATCCCTTTTACAATAACGTTCCCTTTCCTGACCAAACAACAAAGGAAATATCAGGTCAAGCCTCTTCCCCCACTTCTGATGATCAGGAAAATTCAGGTTAAATGTTTTAGAGAGTGCTCACACGTGCACGTCTTAGAGCACGTACGTGTACAAGTGTACACACACACACACACACACACACACACACACACACACACACACACAATCACACAATCATTGTAATCAGGAATACTTAATTTGTCGTTTCATGTACTTGCGTACATGAAATGAAATGAAATATCGTTTCCCCCGGCCCACAGCAGTGCCACACAAAGGCAAAAACACATGTCCACAAACTGCAAGAACACACATATCCAAACTAACACAACTATCCAAACTAACACATATATCCAAACTAAATAAAAAATCTCTTCCCAAGGGAACGAATGCCAGCCAGGATGACTGTCGGGACTGCCGGTCTGCATGGGCTGGCGGTTAGTTTAGCCTGCCCCGCTTCCGCGTCCTGTCAGACCTGTCAGTAAACGACGTCTAACCACAGCACATCATAGCTGGCATGTGTGACAGTGCCGTGCTGAAAGTTTCGTTTTTAGTACTCTCAGAAAATATTTTTGTGAAGGAACTGGCCTAATGGTAAAAGAAGAGGGCCGTGTCAGTTGTGTGCCGATGCGGTGGGTTATCTGCAGAGTTGCAAAGTGGGAACAGACAGGAACACTAGATGGAGACAGAGAAGAGTGACTGACACACTGGGAGAGGGGGAAAAAAAAGGTCTGAGGGCACACAATATGCAATAGAAAAGACAAAGCAAGACACAAATGTGCCAACAAAGAAGACAAATATTGTCACTTTTGTAATATAATTGTCTGAAAAATTGTTATGTATGTGTATTTATTTCGAATGGGTTGTATCTGTGGATTTTTCCAAATCCACTGAATTGCGATTTGAGTCAAATTGTGTCGGACGTCCAACACATGTGCACACATGCACAGCTTATCTAGATCCAATAGTTCAATGACGGCATTTTTATTACATCTTTTAAAACATGTTATTTATATAAAACCGACCACAGAATAATCTTGTCTAAATGCAAAGAATAATGAACCGTTCAGATGCAAACATTTAATGAGTGACCCTTGTGTGTTGTATTTCTCTCTGTTCGTGGCAAAAATGTAATAATCTGTTATTCCAGGCTAAAATGTGTTTTGTGCAATCATCTGTGAACATCCTGCAAATCCTTGTGACTCGTGTGTACTCTAGTATACTTTAGCTGTCTAGTGCTGTCCCTTTTCCTAGCATGGGGGGAGACAAGCAATTACTCCTTTTAAGGAGCTGTTCTCATGAATGTTGCCTAGAGTATATGCAGACTACGCTGCTCAATCCACATAAACAGTGCCGATAATAGAAGAAACTGACAATTTGGATGAGGAGGAATAGGCATAAAAGCATGAGGTGCGTAGAAAGTGCATGTCACAATTAAATTACTTAATGGGTGAAAGTACCACGATAGATCGCATGCAATTTACATCAAGAGTCAGTGTAATAAAGACTTTGTAAAACTTACATTGAAATTCAATTAGAGTGTTGAATGCATAACCAAAGCCGTGAAACATGAACTCATTGGGGGTCCCTTTTCATTACTGCCCCGAGGCAAAAGAGACCATTAATTTAATACATTCCATGTTTTTTCACATGAGCATTTTTAAGTTAGTGCACATTTCCATCCTAATGTACCTAATACAGGGAGAGAGCCTGCCAACGACTGCATTACACGAGCTGCAAAGAAAGTCCCCCTCCAGTTGTTACCTTGAGTAGCCAGACCACTTTCAATCAGTCAAGCTTGAAAAATGGCCTGGCTCTCAAAACAACAGAACAACAAAAGAAATTATGATTTTGTCTTGATTCATACCATGGCGAGTATTCCCACTCTGCAGGTGCTGCCCATGGCGGGGACTAAGAAAATGGCACTGACCGGACTGCAAACAGTTAATCAGCACATCTTAATTAAGATATTAGCGTTTTATCTTACAACAGTGGGTCTGCACCCTTCAGTCAACCACAAAGCCAAAGCAAACAGGGAGCCCTTTAGATCTTCTGCCTTAAAGAGGAGTGCTAATTAAAAGAATATTTCATTAACTGTTCCAGCTTGGTAAATATAAGTTTACACAGGGTCAATAGACTGAACAACACATAACGATATAGAATATAATTGCTAAGGAAAAGGAGTGGTAAAAAAAAAAACAGTCAAATTGGAGCAAAGTTGTTTGTCAGTCCCAGTTTGACCTTTAATGTCACCGTGGGTTGGCGAAGTTCAGAGGACAGGTCATGTTAGCGGCTGTCATCTTGATGCACCAACCGTTTATCAGCCTCCTTAACACCTCCATACCGTGGCTACACATGCCAGCCATTTGCTAATGGTCTGGGGAGCCACAGCGAACCGCAGCCTCTTTACTCTTCGTCATTCTTGCTTCAAACCAGGTGGGGTGATTAAGATCCAGTTCATATTGTTCGCAATATCTTTGCCAAGGGCCAGAGAGCAAAGACAATTCAAAGTAAGCTGTCCGCCCATTTTAAGTAACACTTAATTCACATAATGAAGTGGTTTGAAATATAAATCATTCCTAAGGCGAGTTGGAAATATCATAAATGTCCTGTTTCTAAGCGCGGACCATTTTAATGCATAATTTTAAAAGTGAAGTCACACAACTGATTAGTGACTTAACATGGGGAATAATGTTGGTTGACTCGCAGTGCATCTCTACATAACATGCTCTTTTTTTTATCCCCATTGGTTAGGCAGAAAGGGCGGCACGGTGGCGCAGTGGTTAGCACGGTGGCCTTACAGCAAGAAGGTCATGGTTCGAATCCCAGGGTAGTCCAACTTTGGGGGTCATCCCGGGTCATCTACTGTGTGGAGTTTGCATGTTCTCCCTTTGTCTGCGTGGGTTTCCTCCGGGTGCTCCGGTTTCTTCCCGCAATCCAAAGACATGTAGGTCAGGTGAATCGGCTGTACTAAATTGTCCCTAGGTGTGAGTGTGTGTGTGTGTGTGTGTGTGTGTGTGTGTGTGTCGGCCCTGTGATGGACTGGCAGCCTGTCCATGGTGTTTCCCCGCCTGCCGCGCAATGACTGCTGGGATAGGCTCCAGCTTCTTGTGACCCCAATTGGGATAAGCGGCTTGGATGATGGATGGGTTTGCCAGGAAGTGGATCGCTATGGTGGAGTACCGTATACACTGTGTTTTTCCCAGACCGAGGCGAGTGAGGGGGTTTTGTGACACTAAATCCACTCTGGGTGAGTCCTTGTGAAGCACAAAAGAAAATGACACGATCAGTTTTCACAAATCTCTAAAAAGAGCAAAATGTGGGATGGCGCTGAGCTACGTGAATGTGGCAGAAAGGGGGGGGTAGGGTTGTTAGCCAGGAGAAAAACATGTATTATTAATTGAAAAACTGTGAATGTAGTGCTTCTTTTCCTTGTTTCGGCACGCATTTTTCCATTTGTCTTGCGCTGGTAAATTTTTAACGTTTTTTTTCCCCTCTTTCCCCGTATCACATATAATTAGTTATCGCACAGTCAAATCACTTCTGACACCACCATGTTAGCAAATTAGAATATTTCAGACTGGGCAAATCCACCTGGGACTAGAGGGCCAAGAAAAGTAGGGGAGAAGTGTAAATTTTACATGCCTTGCCCTGGAAAAAAACAAAACAAAAAAAACAAAAATCATGTGAAATAACAGAAAAAAGATGTGAGACCTAATTGAAAACTCTTTACTTATTCATATATGTTTAGAAAGCTCATCATGTTTTCAAAAGCAGGATGTGCCCTCCACGATCCCGACAGCACATCCCAGCCAGAAAAAGGGCAGGAAATGCTGAAGTGCATATTTGATTTATTTATTTTCACCCAGACAGATACTCAGAGCTTTATACAGATTTTGCCATTTGGAGGTTGAAATAATGGATGGGGCGCTCATCCATTTTTAATTCCTCCGTGTAGTGTGAAGGGTAAACACGCTGTTTGAGATATCTTTTCTCTGCTGAACTGTGTTTTCTCATTATGAAACTGTGTATGGTGAGCGAAAACCAGTCACGAAATGTGCTTAAAGTGTACCATAACAAGTCAAAGAAGGCGACTTCCCGATAATGCATATGTCCAAAAGCCACTTATTTCTGTTTCTGGAGGTAAAGAAAAAAAAAACTACCTTAATGAGACACATAGTTTCCTCTCATTAATTTGAAGCGTTCAATGTTCAGTGAGCTCAGCCACAACATGGACATTATTTGACAGACCATCAACCCTTGGGAAGGTACTCTGCCAGTAATATAGTACAACAGCTCTCAGTCTGGACCCAGACACCAAGTCACAGATCCGCTGATAATTTGGCATCGTTTTTAATAAGTCATAATTATGCGGAGGGTCTGATTGTGCTCTGCAGCCCTTGAAAATGAAATATGTTACATTGGGACCTGATGGTAAAGGATATTGCTTGCCGTTCATACATAATTGAGCGATCCTGAATGTCAAACCGGTGGGAGAAGATGCAACAGAAGCAACAGTACACCTCACCACAAAGTACACATCATCCGTTCCAATCTGAGTCGGCCAGCAGAGACAGACATGTGTTATGTGGTGTACCAGAGTGCCCGGAGGAGGTGTGCAATGACGGGTTCTTGCATTCAATGGCGTTTTGCAAAACTGCTGCTCTTGAGGTGACCAAGTTTGCTTTTGTTGCATGAATCTGTAGTGGTATATGATTGCAATGGATATCCCCGGGCTGCTGTGTGCAAAAGCCAGTTTGCTGTGACTGTGCCTTGTCTAAATGTGTATTGAAATTGAAACGTAATCTGCAAGTTCATTATCCTTTTTATCCACCATGAGTTTAACCTCTGTTAGCTGAAAAATACTATTTTGCTGTCATACTAAGATCAGCTGAGAAGATGTGTGTTAATAATTCTTTGTATTTTTTGTCATCCTCTCTCTCTCTCTCTCTCAATCTCTCTGTCTTTGTCTGTGTCTCTCTCTCTTTCTGTGACTGTCTCTCTCTCCCCCTCTGTCTGTTTGTCTGTCTGTCTGTCTGTCTGTCTGTCTGTCTGTCTGTCTGTCTGTCTGTCTGTCTGTCTGTCTGTCTGTCTGTCTCTGTCTCTCCCTCTCTCTGTCTGTCTGTCTCTGTCTCTGTTCCTGTTTGTGTCTATCTGTCTTTCTGTCTGTCTGACTCTCTCTCCCTTTCTCGCTCTCTCCCTCGCTCTCTCTGTCTGTCTGTCTGTCTGACTCTCTCTCCCTTTCTCGCTCTCTCCCTCGCTCTCTCTGTCTGTCTGTCTGTCTGTGTCTCTCTCCCTCTCTCCCTCCCCCTCTGTTTGTCTCTCTCTCCCTCTGTGTCTCTCTCTGTCTCTGTGTCTGTCTGTCTCTGTGTCTGTCTCTCCCTCTGTGTGTGGGTCTCTCTCTCTCGCTCTCTGTGTCTGTGTCTCCCCCGTTCTCTCTCTCTCTCTCTCGCTCTCTCTCTCGCTCTCTCTCTCTCTCTCTCTCTCTCTCTCTCTCTCTCTCTCTCTCTCTCTCTCTCTCTCTCTCTCTCTCTCTCTCTCTCTCTCTCTCTCTCTCTCTCTCTCTCTCTCTCTGTCTCTCCCGTCCTCTCTCTCCGTGTCTGTCTATCTGTGTCTCTCATAGCTCCACAGTGGAAGTCTGGCTGGAGGAAGAGAGCTGTCTTTAAAGAGATAACCTGACTCTGTTAGTAAATGAAATACACAGAAGCGCTGGATAGAGGCCTTTTATTTCCTTTTCCCCTTCGTAGATAAATGACCGCCTGTCTCCAGAGCGAAGAGCTGCCTTTATAATTTTTGACATTTTCATTTTTAATGTGTTGTATATCTTATACAGCCTGTCTTTATGCTCTACCTTTTTACATTTTCTTTTAAAGCTCAAATGCAGTTATTGATGCCCTGCCTTGGTACATTATGCATTATTTGTTAGTAAGTACCATTTTTGCATACTGACGGCAACAAGAAAATGCATGTATGGAAATTTTAATATAAAGTGACTTATGTGGAGAGGCCCAGATTCTGCCCACTAAGCTTTTCTGCCAATAATATATAGTTCTTTATATTGCTAATCCCGAGACCAGCCTTAAAGTCTCCTTGGTAGGAGGGGAAAAAAAACAGGGCGGACCTTTAGCTTTTAAAGACTTTTATCTTATATTACAAGAATGACAGATTGTGCCTCTTTCTATGGCTTTTATGCTTTGCTACCAGAGGCAGATGAAGGGGGAGAGCGATGCATGAGAAGACGAGGGGTGATATTGATAAGGATGGAGGGTGCAGAGGAGTGTACTCTGGTGTAATGCGGCTTTATGATGCCCTTTTTCATTTAGCATGAATGGTTTTTATGATTCCATTTCTGGGTTGAAAAGGGAAGCAGGAGGAGGAGGAGGAGGACGGTGGAGTTGAGACACAGACAGACAGAGAGCAGACTGGAAACTTTTTTCACGAGGACAGGCCTCCTTTACTGAGGCCCACGTGGGCCCGACAACCCATGCAAGGGTCTGCTCCATCATCTGTGTTTCAACTGACTCGACTCATTGTGGATCTGAGTGTGATGCACCGGCACAAAATGTGAGGAAATGTCTCGGAAAGCATTTCCCATATGTCTCATGTTTTGTATGGTTGAAAATCTGTTTTGCACATAAGAAATAATACCCTCAAGTGGACTGCTGGAGACGCTTCGCTGCACATCTGTGATGCTTTGGCTAGCCGATGTGAGACATAAGCAGTCTAAGAGTTTTGTTACCTTGTGAGAAATCTCAGTATCTGGATGACTGAGGTGAATTTACACAGACTCACAAAGATTTTATTCTATGCTTTATTTTGGGACTTTGAGCATGTGCGATGACTTTATTTTGTGAAATTGTAAAAATTAAAAGTAATTTTGAAGAGAAATTCATTTCAAAATATCAAACTCTTGCCAGGTTAAATAAACCTGGACTATACAAGGTGTGTTCAAAATTTTGAATTATGGAAAAAAAAAACCCAACTATTCATCATATAACATGGTATATCAGTCAGATGTTCTCTTTACGTAGATTGTATTCAGGGTTTTTGAATTCTATTTCCATTTCAAATTTATTCTCTTACATCTGTGTGTCTGTCTGACTGAAATGAAATCTGATCCCTTCACTACGTCTTAGCGGGTCTTCATTGCAGCTGAGGGTGTAGATGGGACTTGGGGAAATACTTCAGCACAGTGTGGGCTAGCTACGGGGTCCCATTATGGAGGACACTCGTGTTGCTCTGGGGTCCTCAATATAAATCTCCACCTTCTTGTTCCCACGCGCCGAATTACAGAATATGCAATATGTCCATTTAATATCCAGTCTTTCCCATTGGCTTCCATGATAAAACTGAACAGGGAGACTTAATTGAAATTGCATCCATTATGATATCACCTGAAGAGATGGAAGAGAGACTGTTTATCTATATGTTTATATTGAAACCTTAGAGACGGGACTCAGGGGCTGTGACTTCACTCTGCAGCCCACGTTCACTGTGTGTGTGTGTGTGTGTGTGTGTGTGTGTGTGTGTGTGTGTGTGTGTGTGTGTGTGTGTGTGTGTGTGTGTGTGTGTGTGTGTGTGTGTGTGTGTGTGTGTGTGTATTTACACATGAAGAACACGAACTGTTCACCGGTGAACAGGTGAATCAGATTTTTCTGTTTTCATTTGTAAATGATCCTTGGACAACAATTATATAATTTTCTTTATATCTTTCTTTTACATTTTTTTAATATTTTCAGTTTTGTAAAATAGACATCTGCATTTTTACTACTATGAAAAGCCCAAATATGAATTTTAATAAAAACATCTTGTGGCACACCAAAGGATATGAGGTAAAAGAAAGGGTATTATATAGTAAGTTGAGTGACAGTATGTGTAATGCGCATTCAGACAATCTGCCGGATGCTGAGGCTTTCAGACATGATAGTGACCTGACATAGCAACTTGGAGATGGACTAACCTTTCTCTTGCCATCCTCACTTGTTCTCATTGAGCAGATTACTTCAGCTCCACCGGTTGGACATCAGTAGGACACGATGAACCGAGGGGCTCCTTCCTGTGACAGATTGCTGGTAATATCAATCCTTAAGTTATTTCATGCAGGTGTGGTGGCAACAGTTAGTCTTGGAAGGGTTCTTGAGTATTATGGGACTGTCATCAACAACATTCATCATGGATAGTAATGGCAGTTAAATCCCTCACTTGATTCCATGCTTTTATTTGCAAAGATGAAAAATATATTTCTTCGTCATGATAGAGAAGTCCTCGCGGGGATTGGCGGTTCGAGTCCCCGTGTTACCTCTGGCTTGGTCGGGCGTCCCTACAGACACAATTGGCCGTGTCTGCGGGTGGGAAGCCGGATGTTGGTATGTGTCCTTGTTGCTGCACTAGCACCTCCTCTGGTCAGCCGGGGTGCCTGTTCGGGGGGGGGGGGGGGGACTACGAGGAATAGCTGGATCCTCCCACGCACTATGTCCCCCTGGTGAAACTCCTCACTGTCAGGGGAAAAGCGGCTGGTGACTCCACATGTATCGGAGGAGGCATGTGGTAGTCTGCAGCCCTCCCCGGATCGGCAGAGGGGGTGGAGCAACGACTGGGCCAGCTTGGAAGAGTGGGGTAATTGGCCGGATGCAATTGGGGTGAAAAAGAGAAAAAAAAATTATAGAGAAGATCTATGAATGTAATTGACTTTTAGAGAAACCACAACCTGGGTTTTCACACGGGCAGAATTTTTGTAACGGTGACCCTTAACCTGAGCAATCCTTGTCCTGTCCATAGCTGTATATGCTGACTGACACACAGGCTTATGTCGACATCCACCTCATCCGCTGCTATTGAGTTAAAGCATAATAATTGATACGTTTCTCATAGTAGATGTAATTGATTTTGATCTTTTGTGTGCAGGGGGGGGTTGGGGGGGGTAAATTCAGAACGATGAAACGATGCTAATATCTAAGTGCACCTGGCATCAGATAAGCTCATATAAATCCTTTCTCTGTACATGCGAGTGGACCACAAGTTTGGAAACAGAGACCAGAAAAGGTCTGTAAAACACATTAGAGGAACACTTTGGATGGATGACTTCCTTGATCCTTACTTAACAGTCTCCGCTGTGTGATCCCAATATCGATACTGGTGTTTAAAGGATCCGCTCCTGGGGGACAGCAAATCAGCTTTCTGTCTCTCAATAAGGTTTCGCGGTTTTATTCTCCGTCTCCAGGATGCATAAAGCGCTTTATAAGGGTGCTTAAAGACAGGCTTGAGCAGAATCGGGCTTTTTGAATCTGTTTAAATGATTTCAAAGGCGGGGTTTGAGGGCTGGGATTCTCTGATTTATTGTCCCTCCCTGCTTACTCGGGATTGATGCTTTGCTTTTCCATGCCTTCTCTTTTTTTTTTTATGGCATCATCTTGTGTCCAGAGACGTGGCTTTTCCAATAAAGAGCCTTTTAAATTTGCTTTCTTTTCTATAAACAGAGGATGACAAACAGCTCCAAAAATGCATGCAAATTAAATATGTTTTAAGAGTACATTGAGGTATTTTACACAGTGTGTAAAGCATGCCTAATGTGAACAGGGAATTTCGCTCATTCATCACATGTTCGGCGTAAGACAATGCATGCATAGTGTCTGCGAATGCAGGAGAAACTCCTAACAGTTTTCCATCACCGGTAATTTATCCGTCCTCGTCTCCAAGGCTTTCAACAATGGGCCACAATTCATGTGCTATTTTGCGTTACAGTGTTAAGGCCCTGTGATGGCCTGGCGGCCTGTCCAGGGTGTCTCCCCGCCTGCCCCCCAATGACTGCTGGGATCGGCTCCAGCTTCCCGCGACTCCGATTGGGATAAGCGGCTTGGATAATGGATGGATGGATGTTAAGATGGATGCCAACAAAAAAACACTATCGGCAAGCTGTACTGTTGTCTGAACAAGGACATGGCCTGAAAACAGGAAGGACTTCGAGGGACAGGTGAGGCACAAAGAGAGACATCCATTTTAATGAAATGTTACACAGTCCAACTCACAGGCCCTAATACAAGTAGGCTTATTGAGAATATCTCATTTGGACAAACAAGATGACTGCATCTTTCTCTAACTATCACCCACAGCCAAGGAGCCCTGTGTGATACAGGGCCGTAAAATGACTGATGTTTGTAAAAAGCGACATTTCTGCTTGGTAAGCACTTCTACAGGGACGCTCCCGAGTTTTTATGTGCGGGTTCATAAACTCCCAGCCTAATGCACCCTGACGCTCTGTTTTGATATCATTACAGCATTATACACGTCCTTTTTTTGAGTGGAAAAACTCCACTACTTAGAAAGTCAAAATTCATAAATAAATTCATGTCAAACTGCACTTAATATTGATTTTGTTAGTGTACAGATTCAATAATAAGGTACCGAGTGCATGAATATTTAAATATAATCTTCATTTCTGCATCTCCTAATGGCCTCTTCTCCTCTACACTCAATTTAAACACAATTTGGAAACTATAATGTATTGAAAATGACTGGAATTCAGCAATAAATCATTGGTGGGATATTGTGGGGCTTTTATAAGATAGTTCAATATTAGTCCCCAGCGGGATTCGCACAATTAGATTTCTGTTTTTAAACTTCTCAATTATCATCCCGACCATCATTTCACCGGCGAGTCTCCGCTCCGTGCGTCAAATTTCCCCCTTAGAAATGGGAAAAGGCCTAAATGGACTCCACAACAAAGACACTAACCAGCAAAGCCAAAGGTCACTTTATACGCAGTGATCCGCGATCTCGGCCACACCACAAGCCATGCAAATTACCTCCACAATGTTACTTTATCATGACCATTTGCTGGAAACTCAGCAACCTGCCTAAAGTCAGTGACTGTTAACAGCTAATGGATAAAAGGGAAAGAACAAGAGTGATGTGTAGTTCAAGGCAACAGTCCAAGCTAGCGTAAGCGAATGAACAAAACCCTCTAATAGGCATGTGGAGCCACAGTGTGCGATCCATATGATGGCTATCAATAATTCATTCTTGGCCTTGCCCTTTTGGGAGACATTAAGGTAATATGAAGAGCAGTCAGACCAAATGGTTTGCAAATCCTTTTCAGAGCGGGATACACAGTATCATTTACCTGATTTCTTGACAATTAGCAACTTTATCGCGAGCGTAAATGGTTTTGAAAGGCACACACTCACCGGGATGTCCTTTTATTAGAAGTAATGGCAGCAGATTGTATGACCGAAGACTGAGCCACATTACCTTCGACAGAACGGCAAATTTGCCGCCGCAAACAACACACGAGTTTAGTAAATAGAAATCAGAATAAGTCGGTGATGGTGATAGCGAGATGCAGTGTTTGATGGGCACCTGTGTATGGCCTGAGTAGTCCTTTTTTAATGTGGGACAAACCACAGCTCATATGGGCTTCACACCCCGTAAAGACAGCTGATAATGGTTTGTTGTTGGAACTTCCTCTGTGAGCATCATTGTCCCAGCCCATGTGGTTTTTGTTCCCCGCTCACACTTTGTTGCCTTCACTCGCCTTTTGAAAAATCCCTGCTTCAGCATTAATAACTGGCTTTTCAGAGACATTTTTATTTGTCCCAGCATCATAAGGCCATATGGATGTGATTTGTTTGAAGAAACAGGCTTCCCATTCGCACCCACACAAAAGGCCAACAGATCCCATATGATAAAAGCTAGCTGTCCATTAACAGAGACTGCAGGCTACATCAACAGAAAAAGAAAAGGTTATCAAAGTGGTAACGACATCAAGCGCCTCTGTGACCCTGTGCAGTTTGTTACCAATCCTGGATTTCCTCCTGGCATCCCCTGCATACGGATGGAGAGGATGTACAGTAGACTTAGCGCAGTGCAACTCCGCAGCTCAGTGATTAGCTCACACCATATTATGTAAAGGTGGCCTGGCTGTGGCAGCTAATGGCCTCCCTGTCTCTATAAGTTATGGATGTAGCCTTTTGTGCTGCAGGGTCGCACATAAAGGCCCCCTTTTTTAATTCACAGTCACCCACGGTCAGGCTAAATGGCTGACAGCGGAATTGGAGGGCCCCCGCTCATTCCAGTACACATGGACTCCATTCCAAAATGACTATTGACATTGAGTAAAGAGCTTGGGCCGCATTTCTGGTGAGTTTTCACAAGGTTAAATGTCTCAATGAATGAAGCATTTCTTTGCCGGTGTATCGTGAATAATCTCTTTTCTGTACAAGATTAATAGACATTTCCTGGAAATAAATTTCAGAATTTTGCGTCCCAGGATACATTTAATGTTGCAGTTGATGATGTAAGAAACTGACAGGAAAAGAGCTTTTAACAGCAGTCTCAGCACTACCACTACTTAAGCTTATATTTCTCCCTTATTTATGTTTTCATTTGGCTGTTGAAATTAAGTGGTCGACATTAAATGTTATGACTGCCTGTGTAAATTACAAGAAGATTTAAGCGGGGGGGAAAAATTACGGAGGGAGAGTGCTACATGTTGCTTCGGTATTCTTTAAAAAGCAGGCAGTACTCGACACTTCCCTTCACTAAAAGTGTACTGCTGAAAACAGCCAGATGTAGACAATTTCATCTAAATGCCCCATGCAGTTTGACACAACATGTATATCTGGCAACGTTGGTCAGTAATGTTTCTTGTTCAAGTCTCATAACATAAGAGGGTGGCCTGAAAGGCTTTCATGTTAATTGTGCATGTACTCCTGCAAAGTGCCTCAAAACAAAGATGCACGGCATGCTTCTCAAGCCTAACACTGATTACAAATGTCGCAGAATCTTGATCTCTGCATTTCTTAGCAGCCCCTCATTTATTGTTGAGTAGATTATTAAAAATTGATCATTCTTTGTAATAGCCTCATTTCTGTCAGTTTTCATATTTTAATCCTGTTTTAAGGAAAACACGATACATTAATCAAAAACGACAGAACATACTCTTAATGTGATCATGCAAGGGAATATGAATTGCAAATGCCTCACCTACCCGCCCCCCCACCCCACCCCAAGTGTGCTTCCATTAATGTTACAAAATAAAATAATCATGACCATTTTAAATAGAAATCAACTACACGGAATCCATTGGAATATTTTAAAATTGGGTTTGTGCAAAATGGCCGAATGCGAGGGCTTTACATCAAAAGCCGGCAGCGTAATGCTGTGAACAAGCACGGGCGCCTGGGGATGGGAACTCGAGACAAATGCGAGAAGACGCATACTTCGCCAGGCCCCATTTCCTCTCTGATCGAGATGGTACACAAGTTTTCTGTGTCAAGAACAAAGGTTCTTCTCCTGAGATGATACTTGACTAATGGGTGCATCATCACTTCCTTGACCGTCCTTGTTGGCTTGGTTGACAGGTTGAGCTTGGTACCCCGTGTTGTACCAGAGCACATTGCAGAGATTACCTACAAACCACTCGCATGTTAGGTTGGATGGGAGTAAAATAAAAAGCAAGGCGGATGCTGTGATAATGAGGAAGAACTAGGCATCACTTAGCTCATGGACATACAAGACATACATACAGGAAGTAATTGCTTTATTAAAAGAATTGAGACATCGACGATATCCTTGGTGCATTTCATGTAATACATTATTAATAGCTGGGCTAAACTATAGATCTATACAGGATTGCATTTAGGGACTAAAATATCTCTTCTGTATCATCAGCAGTCAAAAGTTTTCCTTAAAGAGATTGAGAAAGAACATTCCAGAGACATTTGCTTGAAATGGAGAGGCACCTTTCAAAACAAGTCAATATCCAGCACAGAGGAAAGGGGTCCTAATTAGATTCATTTGCCTCTTGGATCAATGTTTTCCTAGGGATGTGAGTTATATAGTCAGAGTGGGACATAAATAATCAAAACCAAATAAAGATGGGTGTTTGGAGAAATATGGCTGAAAGTGCTCATAAAATCTCAGCTCGGCATGCAAAAGCAGAATGAATATTTAAAGATGGGAAGGAAAGAAAATAGCCCAGGGTGGGGAAAAAAAAGGAAGTTTCTAAAAAGGTCCGACCTTGGCCAGCGGAGTAGTGGAATCCTTTAGAGGGTACCTTGGCCATACTTAGTGAAAAGTAGATAATTTGTTAATGTCACGCACTTGTTGGAAATGGCAGATAAATGGATTTCAGCCATTATTTGCCAGCCTAAGTGAAGTGAAGGAGGAAGCGTTGCGGAGAGGACAAACCCAGTTATGACTGATAAGTGTCTAAAAGCTAATGAAGGCTGGCTAGGCCAAGGTCAATGGCTGCTAGTGGGATGCCATGTGCTGCTCCGTTGTCCTGACGCTTAAATATAGAGGAAATATACATTGAGCTTTTAACACCTTGAAACACAGGAGAGACTGGTATATGAAATATGGGCATGTAATGGCTTTTTAATGACGGCCTCCCAGCCCCCTATTCTGGCCTGAGATTGGAAATCGGAGGTGAACCTTGATATCCCTGCACTAAGTGCTTGTAATGCACCGTAACTTCTGGCCATCCTGTTGAGAGAGACAGTTCAGGCCAGGAGATAAATGCCACTGTGCTGGACAGGGCTTCTGTCGATGGGAGGACACTGCAATACCTGTCATCCCAAAGAGAGTTACACTTTAGTTCACAACAATCACAAGGCCTCACTCGAATACGTTTTAAATGGGAGGTGAGTCTATATATATATATATATATATATATATATATATATATATATATATGATTGATACTTTATTGCACGGAGTAGGATTCATCATTGGTCAAGAAAGCATGACATTTGTTCTTATTGTCCATTTCAAGCCCTGAACTAAAAGACATCCAAAAAGACTGAGTGATGAAAGTTACCATTGTCCTGTCACAATACGGGCAAGCTGACCTGCTGGCTGGCCTCTCAGCTTGGACTCCCATAATGCAATCTACTGTGTGAATAATTACCAACTAATAAGACTGATGCAACATCATCTGGGCTTCATCCAGTGAAGTGGCTTCGCTTCCGCCACTCATGTGCTTAATGTCCTCTAAAGACCCATATTACGCCCCAATTAGATGGCACTCTTGTTTCCTTACATCAAGGGCTTGACTCTGCTGGCTTGTCACCCTCCCTCGGCCTAATCAATTTCATTACTCCAGTTACAGCTCAAGTCCCGGGAAAGCTGTGCCCTTAAACTTCAGCTCCTGCTCCTGCTCCGATCGATCAATAGCCCCCGCGTCCCTGCCAAGGTTCCATTTAAAGTTCATTTATTTCAAGCCATCATATAAAACAAGACAGAGCATCAATGAAGCCCCACTTTGTTTTATTTGACTGAGGATTTCCACCATGACACTCAAATCTGCTCCAGTCTGCTCCCAGTGCTGTCCTGGGAAAAAGATACTGTACAGTGTCACTACAGTATAGGGTCTTTTCCAACACGCTGTGGCTGCTGCTGCAGTGAACACAGTGTTTCACTGACTCTGTTCTCATCCCACTTCAAGAATCCCCTGCGAGGGGGAAAACCCCCCCAAAACAAATGAAAGGTGACAGTCTAAGAAAAGCAACAATTTTTTTCCCCCTTTGGACTTTTCCCCCTTTTTCTCCCCAATTGTATCTGGCCAATTACTTGATTCTTCCGAGCTGTCCCAGTCTCTGCTCCACCCCCTCTGCTGATCCAGGGAGGGCTGCAGGCTACCACATGCTTCCTCTGATATATGTGGAGGTGCCAGCCGCTTTTTTTCACCTGACAGGAGTTTCGCCAGAGGGACGTCTTGCGTGGGGGGGATCACGCTATTCCCCCCAGTTCCCCCTCCCCCCCAAACAGGCACCCCAACCGACCAGAAGAGGTGCTAGTGCAGCGACCAAGACACATACCCACAGCCAGCTTCCCACCCGCAGACACGGCCAATTATGTCTGTAGGGATACCCGACCAAGCCGGAGGTAGCACAGGGATTCAAACTGCCAATCCCTGTGTTTGTTGGCAACGGAATAGACTGCCACGGCACCTGGATGCCCGGAAAGCAACAGTTTTAAAGTTACAGGTGTTCTAGAATTTTCCGTCTCCCACGTAGAATCTGACTATGGTTATGGTTAGGGTTCGGGTTAGGTTAGGCTAACCGTCTGTGCGCCTCAGCTGATATTTTTTTGGTGGTTGTTTTTTTTTGTGTGGCTTTTTTCCCCTTTTTTCTCTGAATTGTACTTGGTCAACTCAATTACCTCACTTTTCCGAGCTGTCCCAGTCTCTGCTCCAGCCCCTCTGCTGATCCAGGGAGGGCTGCAGACTACCAAATGTCTCCTCCGATACATGTGGAGTCACCAGCCGCTTCTTTTCACCTGACAGTGAGGAGTTTCATCAGGGGGACGTAGCACAAGAGAAGATCACGCTATTCCCCCAGTTCCCCCTCCCCCTGAACAGGCACTCTGACTGACCAGAGGAGGCACTAGTACCGTGACCAGAAGACATACCCATATCCAGCTTCCCACCCACAGACACGGCCAATTGTGTCTGTAGTGACGCTCGAACAAGCTGGAGATAACACGGGGGATTCGAACCAGAGATCCCCGTGTTGGTAGACAACAGAATAGACTGCCATGCTACCTGGACGCCCAGCTACGGCCGATATTTTTTAAAGGTTATGTTTTTTGTCCTTTCTTGATGATACAGTAGAGATAGACAGGAACGCAGGGTGGATAGAGAAGGGGACACATGGGTTTTTTTTTAGACTTTTTTATTTAACCTTTATTTAATCAGGCAACTTATTAGGGACAGTTTCTTATTTACAGTTATGGCCTGGTGAAAGGCTGAGAGTGTCTTGAGGAAAGGGGGTATGGGGAAAAGAGTTAGAAGGATAATAATATGTAAAAATATGCAAACAAACATAACAATAGGTAATGATAAAAAGTAGTAGGCAGAGGAACAGAGAGAAACTGGGGAGAGAAAGAACAAATTATGATAAAAAATAATTGTTAATGACAGATGTTGGTGGCTAAAAAAGCAGTTAGAGGTAGGTAGCCATGAAAATGTCTGTGATGCCAACTTTGTTTCCTTTTGCAGTTTATTCCGGTCTCTGGCCACAGCCTCCTGGAGTGACGATTGGCCAAGTGAGGTGATATTAGTTTTATAATTTTTCAACAGAATATGGCATCAAGGATTCAAACACTGAATGCTGCGATCCTGCCCGAGCCTCTGTGGCGCATGCTCATCTGGTTGTGTCACATAGACGCCTGGACATAAACTCTATGCACTCGCCATAGCACAGGAGACTTATTATTTACTGTTGTAAAACAAACAAAGGTAAAGGGAAGAGGCAGTGAAGTGAGGATTCCTTCAGATATTTCATTTCCCCCGTCAAGGTAGATAACATGAAACTTGTGCTCCTCAACTGCCGGAGGATGCAGGTTGGGATTATTTTTTCCCCCTCTATTCAAAACATGCATGTAAAGCGAGGCACTCTTCTGTTGGAACAAAAACAATTTAATAGCACATTTTGCCTCAGGTTATAGCTAACTGATGAAAGAAGCTGAACAAACTCTTTAAGTGTTCTTGATTTTCAGTCAAGTGTTTCATGCACAAAATCCAATGGATTCTGTGCAACGTCTTCGAGCCATACGTTTCCTCATTCACAACTCCCCATGGATCCTATAAGTGTAACATCCTGTATATTCGCGCAGTTAATTAATTTCAATGATTAATGGAATACTAGGTCTGTCTGTTCCATTACATACTTTATTTGTGAAGTCTATAGAGATACCAAGCTTTGGTGCACAATTATTTACAGAATTAAGGTCCTTAAATATTCATAAGGTGTTACATAGAGGATGATCATGATTGTGAAAGCCTGCATCTTCAGTCCTTCATTAACTAGACAACTTCATTATCATTCACAGCTTGACAAATCAGTGGCACGGTTTTGGAAATCTAATGATGATAATTTGCTTTGGATATTGTGAATGAGGTCCCAATTTACATGAAAGTGGCCCCCAACACTGACTGGAGTGGTTTGTTTTACTTCTTTTGCTGCTTGGGATGTGCTGCAATGTGGAGCTATCCTCCTCATGCCACGGACACAAAGCTAATTATTGAGCTGCGTATTGTAGCTATTAGGCCCCAAAATCAACTTCTAATACGCATTAGGACAAGTTGTTTATTTATCAGCGACTGAATATACTACTATGTGGTACGCCTGCAAGTCGGGCACAACTCGCACCTCAGCGGCAAAACTCTGGCAACTCTTTGGAGATTGCTGATGTGCGCCTTGCTGGGTGAGTCAAAGCTGACTCTTTGTCGTGGCGCTGCAGCTCTGCTTCTCAATCACCCAGCCACCGCCTCGTCCCTGCCACATGGATGTGACATCACGGCCTGTCAGTGGGGACCAGAGTGACGCTGAGTCTGCCTCAGCTGTCTCTGCCCCTTGATTCTTCTGTCTCAAAAACCCCAGTGTTGAGCTGCTCCACTCAGCGGTCTTTCAGCGCACCACTTTGATTGAATAAGCTTAATTCAGTGGGAAATTTGGGTTTGGAAAAAAAAAACCCTCTTTCGGGAGTGTGTGCACATGTCAGCCTTGCCACACACAGTAAAGCCTACTGCAGTAGGCCTTGGCAGGGAGAGACCATCTCTGGGAGTGATTTCTTCCAAAGCCGGCCCAAATGAAAGCATCTTGTTTTAATCAGGAATTCTGGCTGCGATAGCTGCAGTGGGAGCTGTGAGGACTTGGCAGTCAGTTACAATGCAGACTGTGGCACTCGTACAAAATACACAAATATTTCCACGGTAATTATGTGTCAAGTTAAACAAGCAATTGAGGGCACGAGCTGAATATATTTTTGGGGGGGGGTCGGTAGGCAAAAGACCAGGGTGTGTTATTTGGACACTGGGGATTGAGAGACCCCCAATAAGACAAATTACTCCATCAGACTTTGATAGGCTTTAGGGCTCTCCTTTTTTGGCTCCAGCAAATGCAACAGACTGCTATGTAATTGTGAATGCTCAACGGCTTGAGTAACATCATGTGGTCTTGGCGCATTTCGTTTCAATGGAGGAAGGCGCTCTTAGTTCACAAGGAAGACTTCAAAGTGTGGCTGAATGGCCAAGGGGACTAAGTAATTGTGAGATCATTGACTTGTACTTTTTTGTGGTTCCTGGTTTTTATAGGCACATTTGTAAATCTACATTGGCATCAGAACTTGAAAATGAAATGTGATCACTGTCTGAGTCTTTAGTTTAGCTTAAGCTTCTGGAAACATGGAAGAGTGGAAAGCTTGTATGGGGGACGACTTAAAAATCATTATTTTTCTTGTTGCATTCATTAGAGGACCACCAAAGCTATAGAGGATATGATCACTTACATTGTAGTTCTCCCCCCCTTTTTTAACCCCCCCTTTTTTTTCTCCCCAATTATAATTATACCTGGCCAATCACTCCATTCTCTGAGCCGTCCCGGTCGGTACTCCACCCCCTCTGCTGATCCAGGGAGGGCTGCGGACTACCACATGCCTCCTCCGATACACGTCGCCAAGTCGCCAGCCGCTTCTTTTCACCTGACAATGAGGAGTTTCGCCAGGGAGATGTAGCGTGTGGGAGGATCATGCTATTCCCCCCAGTTCCCCCTCCCCCCCAAACAGGCACCCCGACTGACCAGAGGAGGCGCTAGTGCAGCTTCCAGGACATTTACCCACATCCGGCTTCCCACCCGCAGACACGGCCAATTGTGTCTGTTGGGATGCCCGACCAAGCCGGAGGTAACACAGGGATTCGAACCGGCGATCCCCGTGTTGATAGGCAACAGAATAGACCACCACACCATCCAGACTCCCTACACTATAGTTCTTTAAGCCTGGGCTACCCGTGCAGGAAACCTTAATCTATTAATAGGTCATCTGACATTTATCCTGCCATAGGAGAGATTTAGTTTGATAGGGTCCCAGGCACAGCAAGTGCCACTTTCCTGTAACTTGCCCCTATTGAGAAACAAGGCCAATATTAAGTGTCACTCCAACAACAAACTGATATAAAGCTACATATTCTAAACAGGAAGCCAGACATTTGTCAGTCAGCCAAGAGACAAAAATAATTCCCCTTTCCCAGTCAGACACACCCTAGGTCTCGAGCAGACGACTTTACTGAAAAAACATTTCAGAGACTTACCTGTCCTATGCAACCAGTATCACAGGATGTTTGCAAATACCTTATCACACCCCTGCAAGAATGTGAAATCATTCATTATTATCGTGATCAGAGACGAAGTCTTGAAACAATGCCTCTCCTGTCGTTGCCTCTCAAAGGCGTCGGAGGCCCTGTGATCATAGTATTTGTATTTCCTCACAGTAGTACTGTGATAGAAATCAGATCTTACACCTGCTCTGATAGAAGTCCCCTCATTTATCTACTTACCGTATAGCAAGCCAGCGTGCAGCAGTGACACCACCACTCTGAGCGAATACTCTCATTAGCAAAACCGGCTAACTGTGGATCTCCCCGTGTCTATTAGTGTTACATTTACCCCTCGCTTGACAGTGATTCATCACAAATATTAGCTTTGACGGGAATCTTGTCTCTCTACACTTCTGTTGCTGCTGTGATACCCGTTAAATCACCTGCCACAGTATTGCTACTTTGCTAATGCCATTGTTTCTCTGTGTAATGCGTAGCTGACCCATCCACCCCACACAAGGCCTAATTCCTTCCAAATTAAACAGTCAACGTTTCCCTCCACCTAAAGCTCACTTAGTGAAAAGCAAATCCGTGTGTGCGTGTGTGTGCATGCGTACGTGCGTGCGTGTGTGTGTGTGTGTGTGTGTGTGTGTGTGAAAGGGAAACACAGATGGGTAGGGAAATAGAGATCAGTACAGAAGATAGATCAATAGATTGAAAATAAGACAGTCAGACAGACAGACAGATACTACATACATACATACATACATACATACATACATACATACATACATACATACATACATACATACATACATACATACACATACATACATAAATCTGTGTATGTATGAATGTATGCATGCATACATACATTCATAAATACATATAGATAGATGGATGGACAGACAGACTGACTGACTGACTGGACAGACAGGCAGACAAATGTGTGCATACATAGAGATAGATACACAGACAGACAGACAGACAGACAGACAGACAGACAACACGACACACACACACACACACACAACAAAAGAGAGAGAAAACGGGATGCTGTTATAAAGTACACAAGTGTTTTTCCAACTATAATTCCTGGCTTACTGATGTTCTACTTTCATAGGCCTGCCATGTACCTCTGTTCTCTTCTGCCCGTATGGTTTGAAACTCGAGATTTCCTGAGGTGTTTATCTGTTATAGTTGGGGGGGAAAAAGCTTTTCTGTAACTGTATTATTCTGTTTTTTTGTGCTGCTTTCATGACGTGGTGAGGGAATTGAGAAATAAAGTAAACAGAAGGGCCCAGATTCCATTTCTTATTTAAATGCTCACATTGTTTGCGCCAAAACCATGATTTCCCTCCTCACTCTGCTGCACAACAAAGATCACCTTCCCAGGTGCCAGCTACAGATGGTGATAAAAGGTATTTGCTTTTTGAAGGAGCTGTCTTGGGTTTTCTTAAATCCATTATTTAGGACATCCTTGGTTGGAAGTTTATTGTTCTGGATTTTGAGAAAACTTCCTGGTTCCTGGTGATGCGAGACATCAACATTGGCCTCTTGACATTTTCAAACGCTACGAATTCAGAAGTTTAATGAAAGGAGAGATGGCAAATTATTTCATCTATCTGCTGCAGGCACCACAGAAGTGAGTAGGACCCGCAACCTAGCGCAAATAGTCAGAATGGTCATCTCAAAGAACTGTTTCAAAATCATCCATAATCGGTTTGCTACTGCTATCGGTGCTGAGCATATTGAGTAACAGAGCCCAAAACCACTTATTCAAATGCTGGATTTTGTCAGAGGTCACGACACTACTTTACTACACTCTGAAAATCCATGACCAGTAAGCATTTTCAACGTCCCCGAGTGGAGAAAACGACCAGTAAACACCCAAATGATGGTATGATAGTAGGGTAGTATGGCGCACACACTGAGGTACCGCAGTATGCCAGTGGGGGGCGCTTTAGCCGTGCTGTAGCAACACCGGTGCACCGGATAGACAGCGATGCCTCATTCGTAAGTGATGAAACTTTAGACAGAAGTTGTTCATACAGCTTAATAAATTTGCCAACCGTCCTCACAGTTCCCATTTCAGACATAATTATCAAGGCATGACGTGTTATGCGATAACGAACTGAAACTGAACTGAAACGAGCGTTTGGCGATTACAGGTATTACAGGTAGGTATGTCACAATCTTTGTGTGTGTGTGTGCGTGTATAGAACATAACAATTTTCCCCAAATAGCTTCACCAATAACTGTGTCGAATCGATGGCAAAATGTTCATTTTATGTGTTACTCAAATTTTTGTTTGTTTTTATTTATTTATTTTTTTGTCAAGGGAAATTATACGCTTGACGCAAACACGAAACATTTCGACCATTTTCACCTTTGTTTTCACGCTTCGTCCAGCAGCAGTTTCAGAGAACTCGGCATAGGCAGGGCACAATCTGAGAGTTAACAAAACTAATGGGACATCGCTTTGCAACGCGCGCGCGCGCACCTTCACGTGCCCGTTAACGCATGAATCAGGACGCGGTGACGCATGTGCACTGTGTCAGTGCGCTGTTATTCAACTTTCAATTCATTTGCACGCTCGACCCCATTGTTGGTCGACTAAGAAACGATCCTTATCTGCAGACGACGTCGAGATTAGATCTTTCTAAACTAATAAACGTAAAGAATGTTTGTAACGTGTCAAGCAGGGAAGAAAAAGAGTTGCATTCGGGACTCCTGTCACATATTTTCCTTGCCAGGGAGGACCTGCCTCAAATAGCAGAGGAGCGAGACAATACAAGCGACCTGCTGTCTCCTAGTTTGGCATTAAACACTTTATAGAAAATTAAACCCTTCAAGGATAGCAGTAAAAGACTGCCGTGCATCTGTGTTTCCAGTGCTGGGATAATGCATTTAAATACAAGGACTATTATTTTTTTATTATTTAGCATTTTCTCATTCCCTGCTTCGCAGCTTTGGCTACCAGATGTGTCTCCGCGTTGAAGAATTATTTGTCCTCCCCAGAGTCAAATAAATGCAATCAATATGAGTATTGCTCTCAGGCCTTGAAATATTGCATTAATGTTCCATGTGGTGACATTTTAGCTGGAATTTTCAAATACATCATGAAGGCTCAAATTAATATTTATCAGCGAGAGGGTTTATGCTTTGCAAAACAGTGTTAGCGTGAACTCCAATCATCTTGTCCCTATAAGCAGGGAAATGGCGTTGCACACAAGGATTTAGATTTGACATATAGGCCCTCCAACAGCAGAAATGTCCCACTTTGTCCCAGATCAGCTGAATTTGCAGGTGCAAATAACCGACTGTGATTGAAACTTAAAATTGAGGGCACATCACGTGTTGACAAAGAAAGCGTTGCTGCATTTCACCCTGCACATCTTCCTTTGGGGTGGTGAGGGCGCAGCGGCTAGAGGGAAGGAGGGGGGCGACTCCGGGAAGCCGGGTGGGGGGGGGTGATACATCTCAGAGAGAATTATTTATTCAAGTATGTTAAACAATTTGTCCTCCCTATCCTTGCTGATCAGAGCAGAAAGGCGTAAGAAATTCAGAAAGATCGATTTCTCGATATGAACTTGAACTCACCAGAGAAAGGCATATATAGACGCACAGGCCCAGATTAGCTCGTAGGACAAGTGTCTTCATAATACTTTATAATAATACCGCGTTTTACCAATAAAAACCTCTCCAGACCTTGGCGAGTTTCATCCTGTCAATCTGGAGAGTTGTCATTCATCCGATCCCCCACCGTCCGGGATTGCATTCTATCGTTTATAGATCTGTTTTTAAATTATTCTTGTCATTGAGCCCAAATTTATGCCGCCATTGATCCAGCAAGGCAAAATATGAAACGATTTGGGGTTTGGTCTTTGGTGACCCCTGGTTCAAGGAGATTTTGACATTGGTATTATTGAGCGTGGCATCTGTCGTTTTTCACCTGTGTGTGTGGCCCCTCCACTTTTCCTGCTCCTCACCACTTGAATGCAAATAATGTTGTTCTCTGCATGAGAGCTCCATATCTGACTCCTACAAGCTGGTAGTTCCAGCCACATAAGGTCACATAGACCCCAGCTGACAAATGTCCAGATTTCAACTTTATCTAAGCTTTGTTAGATAGTCAAGTGTAAAATGTGGCTTTCCCCCCCAGAATTTTGTACGATGAAGATTTCATTCATTATCAATTCATTCATCCATTCATCCATTCATTCATTCGTCTATCTTGCGTTGAGAAAATAGGCCTATATAATTACATGCAACGCTTCAGGGACGTTTTTTTCAAAATTTTTGTGCACATGATCAGAATTTTTTCTTATTTTCATGGGTTGCTCACAATTAACGTGGAAAATGAAATACAACGTGCTGAAAGTCAAAATCTTAAGTATAATAGGATAGGAAAAGGGAATTTTGGGTATAATTATTTCTTCTCTATAGCGTGCAGATAACGGATCAAATGTAAGTGCAATTGAATGTTTCACATGAAAAGGAAAGAAATAGGTGCAGTCAGCTGATGTACATTAACTTATATCTAATAAAAGAAATGGCTGCTGATATGATCAAAACTTGTTCTGTTATATATGCAAAACATAGTCAGACCCCCCACGCCCCATACACACACACACACAAACACACGCACTATGAGTGCATAGTGCATAACCGTACTTCCAAATATTGGTTCAGAAAGTTTACATCCCTGCAAACTTATCTTAAAACTTGGGATACTGTGTGTTTAGGGGCTGGGTGGGGACACTGTTCCACTGGCTTCATTGAATGGAAAATAACCAGTGTTGACACCTAGGCTGCTACCATAGCAAATATACAACGGATTACCCCTTGTTCTCAGAGAGGGATTTACTTGACAGTCCACATTAGCTCTGTGTACTTTACTGTAGATGCATGAGTCTTATTTCCCCTCAGGTAGCCAGTTTGTGGTGAAGCACCACTGCTCTGCCTCCAAGCTGACTGCACTGTGAGCCAGGTGTTGTGGTAGCAGAGTTCCCCTGTGGCCTACTGATGAAGAACATCTGGAGCACTTCTGTTACGCTACTTCTTTCCTGTCCCCAGTATGACCAGGCGATGTAGCTAACAGTGCGGTGCATGTCGACACATGGCTCCAAGGTCCCCTGATAGGGTATGAGATGTCCCAGTATTCATACCTGACGGGGCTGCCCCATTGACTTTGTGTGCACAGTTTCCATATGTGTCGGGTGCAGGGGTGCTGAGCCCATCAGAGGGTGGTAACTTTACAGACAACCCTTCACATAACTGCCTCAGGTCTGGATGGAGAGAGATTGTAACACTGGGCGAAAGAAGGAAGCAGTGATGCCTTGATGGTGGCTCACCTAGTCACCGAATTTCAAAGTAAATGGGAATTTCAATGGAAACTTATTTTTAGTAAAACAACAGAAATGCATCCGATTATGAACAAAAGGAAATTTAAAGTTCTGTTCATTGTATATATCATTAAAATCCTGTTGAAAACTTTAACATTTATTATTACATTGGGTATTGCTTTTTGGAAGTTTTGTTTTCATACTCATCTAATCTAGGGGTAGATGCAGTAGTGGGGGGTTTTGAACCCAGGAGGATTTGCATCCATAACTCAAATGCAACAAACAGCAAGTCTACACTATAGCACTACATGGTAATACTCTTGCCTATAAGCATGTCCATCACGGGTACAGTTAAATGAATTCCTATATGACTGCCGTGATTAACTGCTGTGACAAATAGTCCAAAGCCAACAAAGTAATCCAGTAGTATAACTTCTGTTTGACTCTGCAACCCTCAGCAGATTTTTCCTATTTGTGAAATTGTTAGTTTTTTGCAAACTGCATAACTCTAAAGAAAATAATCATCATTCCCTGGTTTTCTCAACTTCCTTGTCAAATAAACTAGACTTTCTACTTTACAATGTCAAGTTATGTCCTATGTGATCTTATGTCAGCATCTCACCATGTCAAACTCTGCATCTAAGCAAACGTAGTAGGCTAATAAAACCGTTTCTGAGTTATCAAATACATATTTCAACTCAGATCTGGGTGCATGGATCAACTTCATGCAGCAGTGCCTTAAACCTCATTGCTAGGTGAGTTTGTTCCGTTAAATGAAATGCGGGCACAGGTTGAGCTGAACATGTGTGTAAAGGGGATATTCTAGAGCTGGCATTTGGGTGCCCTTCAGTTAATTGTGCCTGAGGCAGAAGTGTGTAGCACTTTGAAATAGAGATAACCCATGCATTTACAATCATTCCATCTGGAAGAATTTAATCATTTGCATAAAAAGCTAAACTTAAGCAAAACATTTTTCAGAAAACGAATCCCCTCTTACCTATGGATATGCGTATGTAAAAGTCCTCCATGCTTTATACTTTATCGATTTATTTATTTGTTTTTACAATAACAAAAACCAATAGATTTTAAATCTTTGTTTCGTCATCTCTTGACAGTTGAGGCCATAAATGAGTTAAATCTTCTGGAACGTCGCCCTGCTGGCCAATTGAACGGTAAAGCACAGTGATCCAAAACACCTTCCGCAGAAATAAAACAATATATAGAAATGTGCAATAGTGAGATTTAATCTTCCCACCGCCATCCATTTATATAATACATGAAATGAACCTCAAATTAATTTGCACCGAGGCTCTAAAGTAACAATGTAATCTCACTGTTATAGCACAGTTGCAAATGGATTTCTGTCTCTTGTAATTTTATAAGAAGCACTCTGGGGGTCACCTTAAAAGATGTCGCTATTTTTTAAAAGCCAAAACTACCCCCTGGCCTGTCAGCAGACGAATCTCTGCAATGCAATCTGTTTTGTGCCATCGATTTGTCTGGTATTGCGCCTTGTCACATGGTTTGCTTGTTAGGTTCGCTGGTATTGGCAGAGATGACTAATATTATACCCAGATGTCTATAATAAAGTGTGGAGTATCTGCTTACTTGTGCGCAATCTGGTCCTTACAACTTCCTGACTAGTGCAGAATGACTTGAACCCTGCTAAATGTTAAGGGAACAACATGGCACAGTAGGGGCGAGGGAGAGAGGTGCTCAGCAGAATATGATGATCCTTCTGTTAGTGCCCTTCTTGCAGAAAACATACTGTAGACACTAAAACAGATGGCTTCATCTGTGATTTAAGTAAAGTTAAGTAAAGGATGTCAGGATGGATATCGTTCTAGATGTCCTCAAATATTTAGAAATGGCAAAAAATTGCTATATGAAATCTGTCTACATGCAATATCTATGCATTCTTTTGCAAATCTATGTTTTTTTTCCACATTTGTACATTTAAGCGAGGACATCTAGAACAATATCCCTCCTCAAACCCTGTCTGTACCTGGTGCTCTGTTTGCCTATGTACCATGCAGTATGTGTGCAATCATTGCCTATAGAAACGCAGAAAGAATATGCAGGGATTAAAAAGTTGGTCCCTTTCACATAAGAGCTCATATTTGCCCCCAGGTCTCCCAGCACCTGTCCTGCAATCAGTCACCTCAGAGATCTCCCCCACAACCATAGCGTATTCCCCCTTATACTGCAAATGCACTCAGCATTTCTAGAACTTTTCATACGTCACATGAGCCCACCCAGATGCCTCCTAGGCCATAACTCAGTACCTAAATTTAGGCAATATATTAAGACAGCCCTCTCCGGACCCCAGGATGACTTTTGCCTTTTTTTGGGAGCAAAGCGCAGCATTTAACCCTGGTGAAGCGGAGGTGGCCCTCGTTCATTATTTATTCTTCAAATTACCGAAGAGGGCTTTTGCCATTGGTGGAGCTGACTATAAATACACAGTATGACATGATTTAAAGTTGGTCTTCACCATGGGTAGTGGCTGAGAGCATTTAGCTGCCGGAAGAGGCAGTGTGGAAAAAAAAACAACGGTGTTTTACTTTGACTTTAATAATATAGTGAAAAACAAATCATTTCTTATGTTTATTTCTATTACATTATTGTTTCAGAGTCTAATCACGCTCCGAATATGCGTGTATAATCTAGACCCCTGCCTTAAAAAATGGGATAATATCCTCATAATGACAGTTAATATAACTGGATACAAGCAGATTAGTTTCTGCTTGGGCATTACTTTCCTCCCATTTGATGGGATGCAAATCGTGACTCTCCCAGCCTCGACCTGAACGCCCCCTGCAGCAAACTGATCAGATGGCTTGTTAATTTCCTCATTTTGGATTTTTATTGATTTTCCAGTTGCTGCTGTGTTCATAAACAAACATTTCAGCTGACCCCTCTTGCTCGTTGTATGTCAGCGTTTTCTCTGAAGGAGGAATTCAGGGCTCTGAAAGTTTATAAATAAGCCTTCTATCAAGTTCCACAACAGGTGTGACCTCTGTGTCCTAAAACTGAACACTTTCAGTGGCAGCTATCTCAGCGGCACAGTGGGCAGGACAAGCCGCTAACTGCTGCACGGTAGAGAGAGGCTGCCTTGCACAACATGTGAGTCGCTTAATAAAGCCTTGCCTTGTTGTTCTGTGCCATTTAAAAAAGGTTGAGTATCCACATTATGGCAAATTATGAAATGAGAAGGCCATAACAACGCAACAGCAGCTGCAACCACCGGGACAGTCACGTTGCATTCTGCCCCCTCAACCAGGGGACTTTGATATATTCAACGAGGCTTTCAAGGATAACCTCTATATGATATACCCGTACCCAACACCACTCACCATGGCATGGCTGAAAAGAACCCAGCTCGTCCCGGTGGTATTTCAACATTTGGTGTGTGTGTGTGTGTGTGTGTGTGTGTGTGTGTGTGGGGGGGGGGGGGTGGGGGTGGTGGTGGTGGTGCAGATCTTGCCAGGGAAGTTACGAGAGACCGGCTACTTTTCAACAGCCAGGCCCAGAATCCAGGCAAACTGGGAGGTGTCGGGAGAATAATAATGGAGAACGCCCACATTTTATCTTTCTTTTTTCTTTTTTGTGTGAGAATGATTAGGTTGCACAAGTGTTAAGTGTAGCACAGGTGTGTGTGTGTGTGTGTGTGTGTGTGTGTGTGTGTGTGTGAGATCATGGCATAAGACTTTTGCCTTTAACCCTCGTGTTGCGTTCAGGTCAAAATGACCTGTGTTAAACAACAGCTGTTACCCATATTGTTGATGTTGTTATTATTGAGATGAAGATAAGATATATTAGGTATTTTTAGATATATTTTTACAACTGTATTGTCTTAAAATCCAAAGGTTGCCTGTGTGAGTGGACTTCCTGTTTAGTGGTATGTTTTGACCAAAGTCAACAAAGCTCGAACAAAACCGATGTTTTACGTTTTGCTGCACAGTTCTAAAGCACTTTTTTTTGCTTGTGTATTTATTTTATAGCATCAAGTGTTTCCATTTTGCTGTGGATGGAAGGGGAAATATGCGGAAGATAAAACCTAGAAATCTAAAAATGTAGTATATGCAATATGTATATTGCAGTGTGCAGGAAGAAAAGCACCCAGTGTGCCCTAACTTCCTGGGGGAATGATTATGGTCGTTCATATCACTTTAGTGCAAAAGTGAAACCAAGCGAGAGGGTCGGAGCTGAATATTCGCTCTGTGCCCTAACACTCACATGACTGCTGTGCATTGCTATGCTGAATCCCTAAAGGTTATCATCATGAAAGACATCAGAGACCCTTCACAGGTACAAACCTCATGCAGTTGTAGCAGATATAACGTCACAAACCTAAAGTGAAACTCAGAGACGGAGAATCGAGTGTTGTGGTATGGTTAGAGCACTGGAGAAACAAGAGACGCTGGGTAATGGTGGGTAAAATGTGTTCCTCCATATCACTCCCATGTCCTTAAATGTCCCTCTCTGTAGCCTGTCAGCTGAGAGCGGCCTTAGAATTGGGAGCAGGTGAGCCAAGAATGAAAGCTGGCCGGATTACTTTACATTATATCAATCAATTATTCAAATGTATCCATTGCCTTCATGATGACTTGACGAGCCATGCCAAATAATGATCCCTAACCCTGTGCACATGCACGGGGGTGGCAAGTAAGCCAGGCACGCTTGCCGAAATGCTCACGCTTACTTACAAATACTCGCCCCAGTGTGAAAATTTCCCACGGCACGAGCTGAGAACAACAGCGAAATGCTAATTCCATTTCTGTTGACTGAGTCCAACCATTGAAGGATGTTGGAGTCAGGTCAACTTGCATGAGGTCGGCACATTGGGTACTTGTTGAGCCTTAAGGTGTCGCCACCATAGTCATGGCTAACCAGCAGCAGCAACCCGGTGAAGAGGGAAAAGATCAAGTTTAACTAAGTGCAAGGGGCACCTTTTGCTCCAGACTGTGACTTTTCAGAGTGTCAAAAGCTGATAAATATTTTATCATCAGGCGTGCGTCCAGGGCAGGCCTACTCTATCAGGCATCTGCTCTCTTCTACTCTCCCAGGGGCACAGGTGCGGGGGGGCTTCATGATGGAGAATTTCCCTTCAAAAGTAGTGTCTAGCATTTTAGCCATCGTGGAGACCTGCTCTTGGAGAAATTCTCATGTAATCAAACACCATGGTATACTGAAAACTTCTTAACGTTGATCCACCGAGACATATGGTAGCCGGGGGTGGGGTGGGGGGTGGGGGGCTGGTAGCAGCTTGAGTGACATGAGCAGGATTTAAATAAGTTAAATAAGTTTCTCCTTTTTTTTTTTGCAACAAGCAGTTTTTAGTAAAAAAAAAAAAAGAAAAACTGTATAAATGGATTGTTTGAATTCCTCATGCAGTGCCAAATCCCTTGATTATTTTGAAAGGTATTTGAAATAATTTTTGCACCATCTTCACAGCATTTTCAGCACTCTGGCAAACAAAACTGCTGCGTTCCACAGTCTCCAACTATGTCTAGCTTGAATGAAAATGGTGCACAATAAAGAGCAACATCCTTGACATTGACTTGTGATGACTCTGTTGAGAGGGCCTGTTTATTTTCATCATTAGGCTGGTGAGCTGTCTTCCAAACATGTGGGTCGAGCCTGCACTCCCCGTCAGCCCATGTGTCTTATTTTTGAGCTTTTCCATTCGAGTCATCAAATCTGCCTGCAACATAATGAGAGATGTGGCAATTAATTTTCTTTTAATCAAGGTCGAAATGAAGTGAATTGGTGCAGCTTGGCGAGCCCTCATTTTCTATTTTTGCAGTGATGCAAAACAAATACGATAAAATTATGGCCCTCCTCACCTTCTGTAATTAGAAAGCGTGAATGAAAGGAGAAGGAGATGATATGTAATATACAATACCTCCAACTCTGCCTCCCTCTCTCCCTTTGAGATAAGATTTCAGCGCTTCCGAAGCCGATGACCACGTTTTCCTTCCCTATGGCTTTTCTGATTTGTCCGTTCATTTTTTCCCTCTCTGCCCAAATAACAGGCAGAGGGAGCAGCCCAACATGACATTGACTGCAATGTTGTTGTAATGCCTCTCAAATCTTATTAAAGACCACAGCTGTGGAGGACCTCGCTGACTCTGCACATTTCCATTAACTGTGTTGTTGCAGTATCTCTCCAAGCTGATTAGGAATTTATTAAAATTAGATTTTAACTCGCCGTCTTATTATCACCATATGGTTCGGTGACCAGCACTGTTGAAGATGTTAATTTCAACTATGGACATATATTTGTATAAATACAGTCTCTCTCTCTCGCTACATTTTTAAAGCTCTCTCTTCCTAAGCTCTTTATCAAAACAGCGACCCATATTAACTTCAAGTTCACACATAAAGAGGCAGAATTGTTTAACATTAATATCTAATGCAGAATTTTTTAAGGCGCTACTTGTAAAATTACTCTTTTGGATAGAAACTTGGACCTGGGAACTTTTTTTCTTCCCTCATAGAGTATGTCTATGTTTGTTCAAAGTTTTGATTTTGTAACGCTATAATCTTCATGGAGGGCCCACACCTTAATTTCCTGTTGGAAATGATTCAGGAAGTAACCACCTACATCTTATTGTCCACTGGTTGAACATGTAAATAGTGTAGATGGAGAAAACACATTGCCATGGGAAGAAGAACAATATAACAAACGTGTGTGTGTGTGTGGTTTTTTTTTATATATCAAATTGTTAATACATGGTTGCTGGTGCAGAATGTGGAACATCTTGCTGCATGCTGACATGTCTCCTCCAGTGCCATTTTCAGTGATGTCATGAAAAATATTGCACGATCATCCCAAAAGTTTTGAGAGAGAGAGAGAGAGAGCGAGTTACTCGCCGGCTGAGGAATTTCAGCTCTTGCTCCCTGTTCCTCACGTGTCGCCTACATCTGTCACGCCAAATGTGGCTCTGCACAGCCTCAAACATGAGGGGTGCGCAGCGCTGAAATGCTCTGGAAAAACATATACAAAGACCTGATAGAGCATGAGCTCTAAGTCAGCATTGTTAGGTGGGTACAGTGACAGCTGTCCAATCTGCGCTTCAACCCACCACCCCTCCTGCAGTATCTGCCATCACCTTTCAAAAATGCTCCCTATTTACCATACATGGGCAGCTGCCACTACTGTTAACTTCCCTAAGACAGCCGCCTGCTAGAGGACTTCTGTACATGTCTTTATTTAATTAAGGTGAATGCCAGTTCCCTGGCCCCCTATGCAATGTGACTGAAAATAAGTCGACCTTGATCAGGCTCTTTGCCAAACGTTGGTTGCAAGGCTTGCAGTGGGGGTGTGTGTCTTTTTAATTGATCAAAATGTCTCTTTTGCAACATAATGTGGCCCTAGTTCACAATGTTTTCCAAATCATGGCCACATTTAAAGTATCACACGTCCTAATCAGGTGTGTGTGGTGAACGTGTGATTAGACATAAGCTCATTAGACATTTGCAAGGCTTGTGTTTTTAAAGATTTGTTTCATGTGACTATGAGCTGCTACTTGATCTACCCAACCCCAGCTTGACTGATTTGTACTGTCCCTGAAATACAACAATACAGTTATGTAAATGAAGAACATTGCACTTCCATGTGTCTCTATTTATACCAACAGTCTCCGGTCTTTAGTCAGCCAAGAGTTCACTCTTGACATAAACACACCTTGCATTATTGTGCACTCCTGCATTACAACGACTGTATTAGAAACAAAGCCACTGACTACATTCTCTCAAGAAGGAGAGAACACTTTAGTTTCACCCAACTATATGTCTTTACTAACCTTGGTCTTGTGTGTGATTAGCTTTTAATGTTTTTATAATTAGTGGTGGCAATGGCAAAAGAGTCAGCAGGGCAAGAGTGGGCTGGGTACGTCCTTGAGAGCAGGCCTTATGAATCAATGGTTGGCGATACTGGATCATTACTGAATCAAGTGATCTGCAGAATAATCTATTGATTTTTTTGGGGTCTTTCTTACTTCTTTATTATTCTGTATCGCAGTATTGCAACATCAGGAGGATACCACTGATGGATGGGCGGCTTCTACCTCTGCAGTGAATATGGGGGGGGATTGCTTAAGTATGTAGTATGTGCACTATGTTGTTTTTCAGGGCACAGCGCAGGCAATACACACAAGTAAACAAAATGCACAAACTCATTTCCTTTATAGTCCACATTTTTTTTTCATTTAAAACTGACATTCTTTGGTATTAACATAACATTAGGGTTTTTTAAATGAGTCATCATGTTGGTGTATAAGTGACTGCAGACCTGGCAGAGGGAATGTGCTGTAAGTCCACCATTGGCATTAAATATGTACACCGTGTAACAACATCCAGCCAGCGATAATAAGGGAGTGGATCTGAACTATGAGCAAGCTCTACAATATTTATAAAAGGGAACTTTTAAAGTCTGAATTTATTCAAATCTAATAGTGGAAAGGGTTAAAGGCTATCCATTTATTGAGAAAAGGCCAAATTGCCATTCAACACCTCTAATCTCCTTAAAAAAGCATGAGATAGAGGTATCTGTACGAAATTATTCAACCCGATGTTGATTTCTGCACATTGGTCATTTTATTTGTTTTGTTTTTTCACCATTTAAAAACCTTTGAAAACTTAAGAGGGGGTGGCTACTGAAGTTTGATTATATCCTTAAATATATTTATAAGAGTTGTAGCAAGTGTGGGGTAACCATCCCTGCATCCCACGCTCCACAAGGAAGCTAAAGATTAAAGCACTATCTACCTTGTTAGTTGACTTTGCTATTGATCCCTCCCAGATTCTTTATTATGTAGAACAGGGCACATCAGAAAACTGCTAATTGGCAATAATCTGTTTGTCAATAGTTGACAAGACTGCAGAATTTAGATAAGGAAAGTTCAAGTTTAAAATACATTATCACAGGCACACTATTCCTTTGGGCTTTGCTCCTGGAATACCTTTCAAGGTGTCTCATGCACAGAATATTTTACAGTAAATTAACTGATGCACAGTTGGTGGAAGAGAGACAGAGACACAAGAAAAACAGCATTCAGATGCTTTGCCTGTAGAAAGATAATCTTGTGCAAATGTAAATATACTACACAAAACTTGTTTTAGACAGCAGTACTCTTACATACTATTTACAATTTAAGGGAAGAAGAAAATAAACATTAAATATAATTGCTAGGCTACCATTCCCATATCAACATTAAACTTGACATGAACGATATTGCAAAGGGAAAGCGATGACATTTCATTTTAAAGTCTTCAACTATGCAGTCCTGCCAACAAGAAAATCCTGTTCACCAGCAAAAGGCAAAATTCAAACGCTCATTTTGTGAAAATTAATGTTGTATGTACCGGTGCTTCCAGCACACACACTGTTAAATTTAAAAAAGGAAAAAAAGAAAAGAAAAAGGTAGTGATACATCATCTCGAGTGGCAGGACAACTGTTTTTTAACAACCTGTACACAGAGAAAGACCGCTATGTTAAACTCCACTCCAGGTTTTCCAGGCAACACCTGCTAACAGAGAAATTCAATTAAGGACTCCTCTTCCCACTCAGAGCCGGTCTCCAGGGCAGATCTTCCGAGCTACTCACCCTGTAAGAAATTAGAAAATGCTACAATAAAAAAAGAAAGAAAAAAGAAAGAAAGAAAGAAGGAAAGAAAGAAAGAAAGAAAAAGAAGAAAAGAAGAAGAAAAAAGAAAATCCTGAAAACTGAAAAATAACGTGATAACTTTAATCACGAAAGCTCATGCGGAACACGCGTCCCTTTAAATTGAAAATCACCGAAAAACACCGAACTACAGGTAAGAGTTTTTTCTCCCCCCCACTACACGCGCTCATTTCCAAAGCCACCACTTAGCACAGGAGGCGGCATCAAAGTCTTCCCGGCGGCGCTTAATACTTTGACAACGGAGATTTTTAGTGTCAGACATCTTAAATTAATGACACTAAATGACACCGACTTCGTTTTATTAAGGACTCATCGGTGAGCGCGATGTGTGCCCCCCCCTCCTCTTCCTCCTCTACCTCGATGCACCGGCGTGCCGACAGGAGCAGGTCTGGTCCTATATAGGTAGGCTATCTCGCCTTTGAAATTGAAAGGACACTCGGTTCTCTTACAAACTTGGGACAGGGTAAACCTGCCAATTTCAGATCTGTCCGAGAGTTAAAAATAACGCCTCTCTCGTCCGTGTATATCCATTACTCAGCCGGGGAGGTAGAGATGCAACTTTTCTCGCTCGCACTTTATTGCCGTCTTCAAGTTAGGCGAGGCTATGTTCCCCGTTCCCACATTCAATGCAGCACAACATGGGCAGCGTGAGACCAATGACAGCAGAATCGTTGTCCGTTTCATGTTATTGTCATTCGTCTGCGTGTGGACCGCTGCGAGTCATCCAACTGAATAAATGCCACGAATAAAAAACTACGTGGATGCGACTACAGGCGAACCTGGTTGTTGTTGGAGGCAACTTCGCGAAAAGTCCCACGGTTACACTAAACAGGTGAATGTAGAAGCCCAGTGATTCAACACAACTTGTTACCAGCGTTGCCTTGTGCCGCCGCGTACACGCACGGATCTATCGCTCGTGTTTTAGCACACGATGTAGGAAATTCAGGAAATGAAAATCACCACCACAAACAACATCAACAACAACAACATCAACAACAACAACGTCATCGGTACAATCATCATTCAGAGTCTGAATGCGGAAGTTGATCTGATGAAGATTGCCTTAACTGCATTTCTTTTAACTTCATTGTGCACGTGTCATTAGTTAACTAAGCCTCTTGTGTGAGATTGAACCCTGAACTGGGACTTCATTTAATCTTTTACTGGTGTTTCAGTTGTGTATGCGTTTTGAGTGAGAATGATTTGTTTTTTGCAAATATTTTCAGCAGACCATCTGCCCCATCATGTGATAAGATCATTGTGTCAGAAATTGGCAGGATGTGCAGCTCCCTGAGACACGCACGCACGCGCACACATATACACGGATACACATGCATATATGCACAGTCACCTGCGCGCGCACGCACACGCGCGCGCACACACACACACAAAATAACAGTTTTCTTATTAAAATTGTACAAAGCCTAGAATGAGCTTTATCTTCAGCATCAGCATCCAGTGGCTTAAGACAGATTTCTTGTGCAGATCACCATTAGCTTAAAGCTACCTTCACTCAAAGTTAAACATTTAACACTGTTTTAAAATATTTGCATGTATAATAAGTTATGATATGTGCAAAAACATGACTGTGATGTAAAATACAATTCCTTGTGCTGCTGTAAAATGACAATATCCACTTTCCTATGCCATTGTTAACGTGTTTTTATGTTTGCTGTTGGATTTGTTTTGATTCTCACAGATGAAAACAGGATGGGAATGGATCACTGGCACTTTAAACCTGGAGTTCTCATATTCTCACCGGATCTTTCTCCTTTGCTAATTATTGTGTTGTTTTCAGAGCAAATATGTCATATCCATGGCGACCAGGCAGGTTTATTGTCTCTCGCGTGCAATAGCTCACATAAGTAATTAATTACCCCTTTTTTCTTCTCCCCTGTCTTTGGTTAAACAGATCACTCATGGAAAGCCAGCTACTATATTAAAAATGCCAGCTCTACTTCAACACAAGGTAAACATGAAAGCTTTTTTCCCCTCAATTTTATCATTGTGATGTTCCCTTTTTGCTTTTGATTTTTATATATCCCCCCCAAGACATTTGTCAGAGGTATGTCTCCATTATGCAAAAAATGATACTATGTGCACTCTATATGCATGCTTTTGAGGTATTTTCCATAACCCTCTGGTAACATAGCAGCTACGTAGCCCAACCCTTGCTGATATATTCATGCATGCAAAGCAAACACACACCTGAAACTTAAACAGGCCAGCAAAAAAAACCCCACACAATTTGACATAAAATCACCTTACAATGTGCATGATATGACCAGTGAGTGCTAGTAAGGCCCAAGATAAGTTTATTTCAGGGATGTCTCCCCACGAGATTACGTAATTATCAGACATGCGTAACCGTCTAGAATACAATGCTTAATGACCACCATCCAGTGCCATGGTAATTTACAGTGGTTAAGGAATATTCCACAGAGCACAGTGTGCAATTTACAGGGTGGGAATAGTAAGTATTAATAGTATTCGCATTTGGAAGTATGTGACCTCATGGAGTTTCATAGTGAGCTTCTACTCAGTACAGCAGAATCAAGTCAAAGTGTTTATTGGCATATGCACAGTTAAAAACAAGTTTTCCTGTATAATGAAATTCTTCCTTTGCTTTATACTATGAATGCTGTTATAAAAAATATGAGGGATAGAAAGAATATAAAAGAAAAGAAAAATGGATCAGCAGAGATAAAAAGAGAAAATAAACAAACTCTGAGGAATACTATTTACAATATACAATACATGGCAGCAATATATTGTATCTGTGCATTGTATCTATGTATTGCACTGGGGTTATAGTGTGTTCCACATACGTAGTACAGTTTATCAGAAGTAGTGGTAAGTCCCTATCCCAGGTCTTCATCTAATATGCACCCCTTGGTGTGCCTGTAAAATGTGACGGCATGTGTCTGTTGTCCAGAGGTCCATCTCAAGCTGAACAACAGCAACCCATCCCCCCACCCCCCAACCCACCATCAGACCACTGATACAGGTTCTCATCTCTCCCCTCTGCATTGATGAGACACTGCAATGTCCATCTGTCAAACATACTGTCCTCTTCCCGACTCTGTAACTCTCCCCTCCCTGCTCTCTCTCTCTCACACACACACACGCACACACACACACACACACACACACACACATGCACACAAACGCACGCGCACATACACACTTTAACACCCACACAAACGCACTCAAACATACACCGATCATTATCATGATCACAATATGAAAATAAGAGGTGGTAAATTTGACTGAGAAAGTAAATATGCTAATTGTCAATGTGTGCCATTTTAATTGTGTTTTGGGGCTGTGCATTTAGTTTGCTTTTGGATGTAGTCCTCCAGGTCTCTTGATTGGATCTTTCTAAATGGGCACTTGAAATGTTGCCTGAGGAGCAGTGCTCTTTGGTCCACTTGGCTAGTTGAGAATCTCATTGGTTAGTCAGTGCGCGATGCCTTCGACGTCCTTATTTCCTGCAGCGCTATCAGTCAGCGAAATGCCTCATGTCTCATAAGTACCCATCTGCATCTGTCAAGGGGTGTGCCGAATTAAACCCATGTGTATTCCTTTTCGGTTTGACCTTGGCTCCGGACATCAGGTCTTTGATGTCAAATAAACATCAATAATCCCAGGCGGCATTTGACAGGCGGAAAGAGCTATTACTTTTGTTTCCCAACACATGAGCTTTATCAATTGCCCCGCATGTAATGATTTTGTATATGAATTCACACGACCAGAACCATACCGCTTTGCCTTGTAAAAATGTACTACCTTTAACACATACCATTCGACCAGTGCAAATAGCACACATGTTTTTTTAATCATCATTATTGTTTTTATTTTAGTGCTGAGGAAATGTCCTTTTTGCATGCTTGATCAGCCAGTAGAGAAATCCAATATAATGGAGGTTCAAGGTGAATTGCATCCCGAGCATCACCCCCCACCCCCCAACTGGAAGAATATTCCTGAGCAAAATAAACAAATCACACAGACAACAGTAATATAGTTGATTTTGAAGGCATGAAATAAGTATCGATTAAATCCTACACTTCGTAGATGAAAATGGCCTTTTCAGTAATTTGTCCTGGGCCCTTTCAATACTGACGAAACGGAGAGAGCGAGGCATGGAGTCGGAGGAGAGAAAATATGGGAAGAAAGGTAAGGAGGAATAGAGAGAAAGCGGGGAAGAGAGATGTGAGAGAGAAAGAGAGAGAGAGTGAGAGAGAGCGCTCTCTCAGGACTGAGAAAGGGACATACTGCCCCTTTCCGAGCTCATTATCATTCTTAATAAGTCTTAAGGAAAGAAGGAGCATTGAGTGTAAATGCACGGTAATCCTAACGCTGGCCAAGGTTAGTAGGGACGTCAGCACATGTGCGCCGTTCCCAGCTGGCCACTTTGGGACAGGGAGGGGACCAGAGGAGCACCGTTAAGTATAGATGTTCAAGGAGAAAGTGGGGGACACTCGGACACTATGTAAAGGTTAGGTCCTTTCTCCCAAGCCCAAAAG
Organism: Lampris incognitus; assembly: GCF_029633865.1. Taxonomy (NCBI): domain Eukaryota; kingdom Metazoa; phylum Chordata; class Actinopteri; order Lampriformes; family Lampridae; genus Lampris; species Lampris incognitus. The sequence goes on from NC_079212.1 coordinate 28,226,858, forward strand.
CTTTTCGATAGATGCACCACCTTGCCTCCTAAATACTATTTAATCTGAATTTAATTCAATTCAGAGTAAATGCAGATGGATTAGGCCATACCATTTGGTGTGGGCTCTTCTGATTCTTCTGTAGTTGCTGGACATGTCAGTCATATTGAGCGCACAGGTGTTTAGGACTTTTCCAGCTGCGGGTGCATGTAGAGGAAGTAAGGCATCGTGTGACATATTCAACCAGATTGATAGTCTGATTTGAATTTGAAATTACGAGGAAACTTTAAAGTGGACGTTAAAGGCGTCATTTGCTCCCACTGGGGATTCAGTATAACAAATCACTTGAAAGAATTGTTGCCTCCTGTACATGGCCAAGCTGCTGCTTTTTGGGTGTGGTCCAAAAACAAGCATTATGATGAATTGGCTGAACCCGTGACCAATTAACTCATTTAACAAATTGCTGGCCAGTTGGAGTAGTTGTTCAACCATGTTGTTTTAATGTAAATCCAATGCAGTATTTATATACCAAGAGCTTCAAATTTAGTATTTTGACACACTGTGTTTGCATTCTGAAATATCCGACATTTTCATTTTTTTCTCTTACTTTAGAGATATGTTTGACATATCATGTATCATATCATATCAAATCTTACTTTATTCAGACATGTAGGTAGGTCCATATTAAAAGACACATAGGTAGGTCCATATATAATGACAAACTGACTTTAAGTCACATGAAAACTGCTATAGCAAGTGACTTTTTATAATTTCTGTGATCAGTGTTGTGGTTTTTACCTCTCCATTTTTAGCCTGGTCTCATAACTCATGCATTCATTAAGGTCCTATGTAGAGAAGCATTTGGATTATTATTATTATTATTGGGTATACTATTGCATTTTATATATATATATTTTGTGTGTGTGGATGTTTTCCACCCAATTGTACTTGGACTATTACCCTATTTTCCAAGCTGTCCTGGTCGCTGCGCCACCCCCTGTGCTGATCCGGGGAGGGCTGCACATGCCACATGCCTCCTCCGATACATGTGGCATCGCCAGCCGTTTCTTTTCACCTGACAGTTGAGGAGTTTTGCCAGGAGGACGTAGCGCGTGGGAGGATCCCACTATTCCCCCAGTTACCCCTTCCCCCCGAACAGGCGCCCCAACTGACCAGAGAAGGCACTAGTGCAGCAACTAGGACACATACCCATATCCGGGCAGACACAGCCAATTGTGTCTGTAGGGACGCCTGACCAAGCCAGAGGCAACACAGGGATTCGAATGGGGATCCCCGTGTTGGCAGGCAACAGAATAGACTGCTATGCTACCCGGACTCCCGAAATATAAATATATTTTTGATATAAATATATGTATATATGTGTTTCAGTAAAGGAATCTACTCAGATGGATGTTCACATTATTTGAAAAGTGTATGCAGATCTTGTGTAAGTAGGACATTAAAGCAGAAGATGCCAACCAAATGTTGGTATTAGCTTGGAAATAAACTTGTTTCATGAGATGCTTTAGTGTATAACCAGCTGAGCTCTTGTTTATCCTACAAAGCAATTGGAGTAGCTCAAACAATGAAAGTAAGTGTGGAAGTTTAGGATCAACATGAGACTTTTTTTTTTTTAGTTTTGTCACCAGCCACGTTTTTTTTTCCTTCTTGCTGACAGTGTTGTGAATAACATTGAAGTGCGTGATGGCGTGAGTGAGATGAAGGAGAGGGCAACAATCACACAAGTGAAGTAAATAAGAGCTGGTGGCTGAGAATGAGGTGCCCTTTTGTCTTGTTACTGTAATGCCATCGCTGCACTGCTCTGTCACGTAAAGATGATTTACCCACAAAACAGATGTTCTCAGCCCTTCGCTCGTGAACCTGCAACATTTTGTTATATACTTTTTACCCTTTTAAAGGTTAGGGAGTGAAAGGTTTGCCTTGCGGCAGTCTATCCTCTTTGATTACCATTTTTTGTTCCTCTGCTCTGTTCAAGATTTAGAAACTGTACTGATAGCAGACTCCCCCTCACTGGACAGATGGTTTTGTCAGCCACCAATGTCACTTTGTCAGAGGTTAGGGCTGTTTATCGGTACCGATTTCCCAGTTCCGTTCGATTTTGATTTCACACGGTCCCGATTCGGTTTCATTTTGATTCATTTCCATTCAACTTGGTATTGATTCAATTAAGGATATTTCAATACCAATATTATTTAGATGTGAAAAAGATTCTTTGAGAACCGATGCTGTGAACTGCAAAGGGAACCCTGAAAAAAAACTTTTTTTTGATTTACCCCCCTTTTTCTCCCCAATTGTACTTGACTAATTACCCCACTCTTCCGAGCCATCCCAGTCACTACTCCACCCCCTCTGCCAATCCGGGGAGGGCTGTAGACTACCACATGCCTCCTCCAATACATGTGGAGTCACCAGCCGCTTCTTTTCACCTGACAGTGAGGAGTTTCACCAGGGGGACGTAGCACGTGGGAGGATCGCACTATTCCCCCCAGTTCCCCCTTCCCCCCACCCCCTGATCAGGCACCCGACCAACCAGAGGAGGCGCTAGTGCAGCGACCAGGACGCATACCCACATATAGCTTCCCACCCACAGACACAGCCAGTTGTGTCTGTAGGGATGCCCGACCAAGCCGGAGAAAACACGGGGATTCGAACCGGCGATCCCCTAGTTGGTAGGCAACAGAATAGACCGCCACGCCACCTGGATGCCTGGAACCCTGAAATTTGGTGTACATTAACAATAGGGCGTTACATTAGATTACTTTTTATTTAACAAAAATGTGGCAATTAGCACCACTAATACAACACCACATCAGAATAGAAAGCTGCTTCCAAGGAAATATTTATTTATTTATTTATTTATTTTTCTACAACCTGGGTCTCATTTCCATAGTTTTCGCCAACATGCATATCAATCATGATCATCGGTGGTCACCCGGGGTCGAGTATGACCATCCTCCCTCTGGGTCCTTCTGGGTCTTCAGGTGGCCGTAGAGGCTGATCCTGGAGCCACATAATGAGATGACGCCTGCGCGTGACAGCTTTTTACATAGCAGGGGGTGGCCAGAGTCCAATGGCATGGAGAACCAAGATGATTGGGGACTACCTTCTGTTGCAGCCTTCATCCGCCTTCACTGCTGTTGTGACCTGGAGACATCTTCTGCCAGTTACGCTGTTGAGGTCTTTATCAATCATGATATCATTTTACTCACCAGCTTCATTGTCGAGATTTCAGACACAGGACTGCTGCTGGACTCAGCTTTACAATGGTCAGGTCAGGTCAGTTTTATTTGTATAGCCCAATATCACAAATTACAAATTTGCCTCAGTGGGCTTAACAGCAACACAAAATCCTGTCCTTAGACCCTCTCATCAGATAAGGAACAACTCCCTAAAAAAAAAACCCTTTAACAAGGAGAGAAAAAAAAAGGAAGAAACCTCAGGGAGGGCAACAGAGGAGGGATCTCTCTCCCAAGACAGACAACGTGCAATGGATGTTGTGTTTACACAATTTACACAACACAACATTGAAAGAGGATAAACAGAATTATAGTGGTGTCTTACAGGGCAATGTAACACAAGTGTCAGACATGTTTCAATGAGTCCAATTCATCTAAACCCCCTATTTAGAAGTAAATATGAAAGTGCAAGTTAAAAATTTATTACCCGAAATGTCAAAATTCATCAGTGGTATCCACATTGCTGAGCTACTTCCTGGTTCAACTTGCAGGAATGACCAGGCTCTATTTACCGTTGGTAGTAGTACTTCCTGACCAGCTACCCGGCCAGCGCAATTGCGAAGTCATTGATAATGGGAAATTATTGTAACGTGCATGGATAAGTAGACACGTTGGTCCTTGACTAATGGGTCGGACCTTTTAGTCGACTAGTTAACGTTGTCCCTTGCGGAGTGGGAAATACGGGTTCGCGTCCCGACTGTGGCGGTTCCCGGATTGCCCCCCGAATTCGCTGCATTATGTACAAATTTTCCTGAGGCAGTAGGATTTTATTTGTTTTTGTTCAAAGACAAGTTTAAGACGCGTGTTCAGTTGCCCCATAAGACGGGGTTGTAAAGATGTGAAGACGTGTCCAAAAACAAGCCAGTACATAAAAAGTTATAACCGATGTGCATGATGGCAAAAAAATACGAAAATATGACACTGGTTGTAAAAACCAGAATTTCCCTGAAAGTGCATACAAACTGAGGTAAAAACACAATAAAGCATGCAAATGCCTTCTCAAGCTAAGGTTGTTTAGGATCTGACAATGTGGCAGCAGGACGCAGTGTCGGCCAGCAGCTGCCATTGTTGTCAAAAGATGTGATTTGGTCACCTGAGGTTCCGTAGTAGTACAGCAGAAACTCAGCGCAAGGCAAACTAGACATACATTAAAGTCTGGTTTGTATCTTCCACCCAAGTGTGCAAGATTTTTTCCTTGTTTGATTTACTTCTCCTTACTTGTACTTTGTTGGTTTACACAAAAGTAGCGCCAGATTTTTATTCAGTAAACTAGAGGTCTCTGCAATATGTGAGGTGCGCTAGAAACAATGTTTAGCAAAAACCTGCACACGTCTACTAACAAAAGGCGTGGATTAAAACACGTTAGAATCGATATTGTTATTTTTATTGTTAAGAAGCGATATTGGGTTGTCTGGGTGGCATAGCGGTCTAATCCTTTGCCTACTAACATTGGGATCGCTGGTTTGAATCCCCGTGTTGCCTCCGGCTTGGTCGGGCAGACACATTTGGCCGTGTTTGCGGGTGGAAAGCCGGATGTAGGTGTGTGTCCTGGTCGCTGCACTAGCGCCTCCTCTGGTCGGTTGGGGTGCTGGGCCGGGGCCGGGGCCGGGGCCAGGGCGGGGCGGGGCAGGGCAGGGGGTAGCGTGAGCCATTATAAAAACCAAATTTTTTTTTTCGGTTCTGTGCTGTAATTCTTTTCATAATATTTTAATTCGTGTTAACACGTAAAGTATTACTTTTCGTAATAATTTTACGTGCGTGTTAACACGACAAAACTCTACGTGTTAACACGTAAACACGACCAAACACGACCAAACGTCAACACGTAAAAATATTACGTGTTTAACACGTGTACATTTTTTTAATGTATTAACACAAAGTTTGGTCGTGTTGACGTTTGGTCGTGTTTGGTCGTGTGAGGATCAAGGACTGTGTCTGTATCAGACCAGTAGCCCGGCTGGTTGTCTTGCCAGCCATTCCAGATAGTGAAGAAGACCAGAACCCGAGTGCCTCAGCCCCCCCCCCCCGTTCTAGACTGTTGTCACCTTTCTGTGGAGCAAACGTACTTTATACATTTGGGGGCGGCTGTTAGAAAGGCTATGGTCACAAAGCTGATGATTGACAGATCCTGGCCCCGCCCCCAACACCAGAAGCATTCTGGGCTAGCCTCCCAAAGGAGAGTGTCTGTGAATGTTCTCATTCATCCAGGTCATGGTTATCCAAAGGAATTGAATCAAGTGCAACTGGACTTGGTATATATCCGTGAAGACATTTCGCCTCTCATCCAAGAGGCTTCATCAGTTCGTGCCTTTCTGACTAGACCAAGCTAGTCTGGCTGGCTGGTGATGAAACTCAGATATTTATCCTCTTTGGAGTCGTTATCAGAGCTATTGATGTCCATGGCTCTTTGTGTTCCGATGTTTAGCAACGCCCGTCGTTATCAGAGCTATTGATATGCGTGTGTAGAGGGGCTCAAGCAGGAGTCGTGACAACTTTCTCTTTCGGCTACACAACGTGCACCATTTATTCCTTCCACCATTACAACCACAACACAAGCCCCCGCAGTGGAAGTGTATCACTGCAAACCCGAACTGAGAAAACAGCAGCTGTAAACCAATGTTCCTACTAGCTCAATAAGGGGAATTATGTATCCTCATAACCACTACACACGTCCCCCCAGAATTCACCTTAATACGAAAAGTCAGTGTGGCGAGGGGGGCGGATCTCTCTGCCCCAACGGCTCCGCTGAACAGGAGCTGGGGGCTGGTTAACCGCAGGCAAAGCAGCAGAGTCCTCACAGCTGGACCGGGGAAAGGGAGGGGCTGGGGAAGAAGGGGGTGGCTCGCTGGGGGAGGGGGGCAGGGCCGGGGGTCGCCCCCGCCGTGGGGGCAGGGCAAGACCAACAGCCTGCTGCCAACCTCCACCACAAAATGCTTATCTCCAGTGTCCCGTACCCGAAATGGGCCGTCATAGGGTGGCTGCAGGGGACCGCGGTGTGCGTCGTGACGGATGAAAACATACTCCGCCGACCGCAGCTCCGTGGGGACATAGGACTGAGAGCCGCCATGCTGAGAAGTGGGGACTGGTGCAAAAGCCCTGGCTTCCTCCTGCAGCTCAGTCCGTTGGCAGCTGGCGGACCAGGGAGCTGTGGCGGTGGGAAGGAAATCCCCCAGGACCCGAAGTGGCTGTCCGTAGACCAGTTCGGCGGATGAGGACTGGAGGTCCTCCTTGGGGGCCATCCTGAGCCCAAGCATGACCCAAGGCAGTTTGTCGACCCAGCGGTCGTCCTTGAGGGTAGCCCGCAATGCGGCCTTCATCGAGCAATGGAACCTCTCGACCAATCCATTCGCTTGAGGGTGATACGCTGTGGTGCGATGGAACCTCACCCCTGAACCCGCGGCGATCTCCTCCCAGAGCGCTGACATGAATTGCGGCCCTCTGTCCGAGGAGAGGTCAGATGGGGTGCCAAAGCGGGCGACCCAGGTTCCGATGAACGCTCGGGCAACCTCAGGCGCTGTCGTGGACGAAAGCGGGACGGCCTTTGGCCATCGCGTGGTCCTGTCGACCATGGTGAGCAGGTATGTGAAACCACGGGAGGGGGGTAGGGGGCCTACCAGGTCCACATTCACGTGGTCGAACCTCCTCTCAGGTACCGTGAAAGGTATCAGGGGCGCTTTGACGTGACGGAGCACTTTGGAGCGTTGGCACTCCACACAGGTGTCATTCCAGTCCCTCACATCTTTTTTGAGTCCATGCCTGTTGCAGCTGCCATCAGGACTGTGTAGGTAACATATAGCTAGCAGAAAGCACTATTAACGGGGACAAACTGATACACGGTAGTCATCGGATCTCTGGTCTCACCGGAATGCCAAGCAAGGGCAACCGGCCGTTTATTTATTGAGTAATCACCCGCCCCCCCCCCAGCATAAGGGCATTCAAGACAGACAGTGTTCATCGGTGTTCAACACCCCCACTTGCTCTTAGGCTGATTACAGTATGCAGTTGTCAGGTACATCTAGCAAAGAAAATAAAAACATCTTACATACCAAAAACAAAAGAAACAAACTTGTCAAGCAGAGCTTTAGTTACAGGTTTAGTCAAAATATCTGCAACCATGTCTGATGTGGGGCAATACTCAGTAGTTATCTTTCCATCACTAAGTGCAGACCGAACAAAATGATATTTGATGTCAACATGTTTACACCTTTGACGACATACAGGATTCTTGGACAGAGCAATGGCACCCTGGTTATCCTCATGGATAGTCACTGGTGTATAATCACACCCCATATCCATCCCATTCAACAGTTGAACAAGATACATACTCTCCTGTGTAGTAGTTGCCAAAGCCATGTACTCGGCTTCACATGTGGATAAAGCAACAGTGGGTTGTTTCTTAGACTTCCAAGAGATAACAGGACCCGTTTCAGAGAGGCAAAAACAATAACCAGTAATACTTCTTCTGTCATTCTGGTCTGCGGCCCAGTCAGCATCACTGAATGTAATGAGGTTAAGGTTCACATCACTTCTCTTGTAACACAATTCATGGTTAACAGTTCCCTTCAAATATCTGAGCACATGCTTTGCAGCTACCCAATGCTGCTCTCTTGGGTCAGACAGGTGTTGTGACAGTTTACTTACAATGAAGCTAAGGTCTGGTCTAGTACTTGTCATTACATAGATCAAACTGCCAACCATTTTTTGGTACCTCCTCGAATCAACAGGGTTACCTTCATCATCAAATTTCAGTTTGTTCTCACATGGGGTCGATCTTGGTCTGCAGTGAGTCATGTCAGACCTCTCCAGGATTTTTGTGATGTACCTCTTTTGGTTCATCTTTATTTCACCATCTCCCTTTGTAAAGTCAATACCAAGGAAATGTTTTAGTTTACCAAGATCTTTCATCTTGAATTGGTCTCCCAATAGCTCTTTCACATTCCTGAGGGTTTGACTGTCACTCGCTGCAATAAGAAGATCATCGACCCAGATAATCAAAATGATTCTCTCACTCCCAGTTTGTTTGCTGTAAACACAGTGGTCAGCTGGGTTCTGAACAAAACCATTTTGGCAAAGGAAATCATGCAGCATTTTATTCCAGTTTCGTCCTGACTGTTTCAGGCCATAGAGTGACTTGTTGAGCCTACAGACTAGTCTCTCACCAGTTTTAGACTTAACCTCAAAACCTTCTGGCTGTTCCATGTATAGCTCACAGTCAATGGGAGCATGTAAATATGCAGTTTTTACATCCATTTGGTGCAGCTCCAAACCATATTGTGCAGCAACCTGCAGTAAACTGCGTACCAAGGTCATATCAGCGGTTGGGGAAAAGGTCTCACTATAGTCTATCCCTTCAATTTGACTATAGCCTTTAGCTACATATCTTGCTTTATATGTGGTTTCAACTGGGTTTTCTTTAACGCTATAAACCCATCTGCCCCCCACTGCATGTTTACCTTCTGGCAATGTTGTTAGGGTAAAAGTGTCATTTTCCCTCAGGGAACTCATCTCATCCTGCATAGCTTTAGCCCATAGTGAGGACTCTGGTGAGCCTAGGGCTTGTTTCAGGGTTTGGGGTACATCACAAATAACCCTGTAACAGTAGTCAATGCTGGTTAAAACCTGGTCATCACACTCATAATCATCTAGATACGGGGGGAGGTCTCCGGTCTCTCCTTGGACGACTACCTTCCCCACTCTTGTTGGTGTCTGACTCACATTGCTCTACATCTTGTGTACTCTGACTCGTCATCTCGATTTGTGGTTGGGTCTTAGCGCCCTCTCTAGGCAGAACACATTCACTGGTTTCCTGGTCTGTCTGAGTCTGACATTCAGTAGCGCTCTTTGTAATGAACTTCACTAACCTGTTCTTAAACACTTTCCCTGTGTCTGGGTAGTATACCAAGTATGCAGGACTGTTCTTGTCATAACCAACAAAAATACCCTTTTCACATCGGGGATCAAGCTTTTTCTTATTTTGTTTGTATGCATAGCACACAGAGCCAAAAATATACATTTTGGAAAGATTAGGCTTCTTCCCGGCCAACATGTAGTATGGAGTCTGCCCTACACGCCCATTATAACATCTGTTACGGATAACCGCAGCAGTCTGAACTGCATATGTCCACAGTTCTTTTGGTAGGCCACTCTCAAGCAACATACATCTAGACATTTCAAGCAATGTTCTCCAGCTTCTCTCGGATGTCCCATTTTGATGAGGCGAGTAAGGGGCCGAGGTCTCATGTCTAATGACATTTTTGCTAAGCAGTGACTGAAAATCTCTCGACATAAATTCTGTACCATTATCCGATCTGATACATTTGACTTTGCCATAAGGTGCAACGTCAGCAAAGAACTTTTCTGTGCCCTTCACTGTGTTGCTCTTGGATTTCAAAAAATAAGTAAACATTGCTCCTGAATAATCATCAGTGAATCCCAAAATGTACTTGAATCCATCTTTGGCTGTTGGCTCTATAGGGCCAGCTAAATCTGTGTGCACCAGTTCAAGTGCGACTTTAGCTTTTACATCTGCCTCTCTATTTCTGCTTTGGGCAAATTTACCTTGAATGCATATTTCACATGGCACCAAGTTACACTTAGTTTTGCCTTTAACACTCATTCCCTTAGTGACACTTTCCAATTTTAACACATCATCATAATTGCAGTGACCAAGGATTTCGTGCCAAGTCTGTACATCATAGCATGCATGACATTCATCATTTTCATAGGTGTTCAGGTAGTAGAGCCTGTTGCGCTCGCTGATGTCGAACCTGGTACCGTCCTTATGAACGAGCTGGTCTCTGCCTTGTTGAAAGGTCACTGAGGCACCGTTTGCAGTCGCTGTCTTCACGGAGAAGATGTCCTGTGGGTAGGAGGGAATGTGCAGCGCTCCCCTCAACGTCGCTTTCACCCGTCAGCCGTTGGTGTCCTCCAGAATCACCTCCGCGTCTCCTCTTCTCGTGGCAACACCTGTTGTCCTGGTCCCGTCAGCCAGCTCTAGGGTGTGTTTCGCTGGCTGGAACGTTGAGTCGAAGCTCTTAAACTTGTGTTGGTCGGTGATGATGTGGGATGTCGCTCCTGTGTCCACCATCAGGCCACCTTCGGAGCCCTCCCGCTGTCCGTCGCTGACCCGGACTGCGAACTCGTGCTCCTCTTCATCGGCGGTAAGTATGGTGGCGCGTTTCACGTCATCCCTCCTCCTCCGTCTGCATGTGGCGTCGCTGTGTGTTGTGCTCCTGCAGAGAGTGCACCACTGCCTGGGCCGCTGGCCCCCCTGGTCGTTTTGCTGACAGGCCCGGGCAATGTGACCCCTCTCCCCGCAGGAAAAACGGGTAACGTTCGCTCTCCCGTCAAAAAACAATCTGCTCCAACGCGTTCCCACGTCCCTCCTGGGCCCATAACCTGTTGCAGCTGCCATCAGGACTGTGTAGGTAACATATAGCTAGCAGAAAGCACTGTTAACGGGGACAAACTGATACACGGTAGTCAGCGGATCTCTGGTCTCACCGAAATGCCAAGCAAGGGCAACCGGCCGTTTATTTATTGCGTAATCACCCGCCCCCCTCTGCACAGTGACGTCAGCATAAGGGCATTCAAGACAGACAGTGTTCATCGGTGTTCAACAATGCCAGACAAACTTTGCCGCCACCAACCTCTGTGAAGGCTTTCTGCCAGGGTGAGACAGCCCATGGACCGCGTCGAAAACCCGCCGCCTCCAAGCAGTCGGAACGACGGGTCGGGGCTGACCTGTAGAGACGTCGCACAGGAGCGTGGCGCCGGCATCGTCGAAAGCCACATCCTCCAACTGCAGCCCTGTGACAGCGGTCCTGCATGCCTGCACTCCTGGGTCGGCGGCCTGGTCAGCCGCCATCTGGCTGTAGTCGAGTCCCAAATGGGCGGCACCAGCAATGGCCCGGGAGAGACAGTCGGCGACCGGGTTGGACTTCCCAGCGACATGCCTCACATCGGTGGTAAACTCAGAGATGTAGGCCAACTGTTGCTGCTGGCGGGCTGACCACGGCTCTGCCACCTTGGCCATCGCGAACATCAGTGGTTTGTGATCGACGAAAGCCATGAACTGACGGCCCTCCAGTAGGAAACGAAAGTGCCTAACAGCGAGGAAAAGGCCAAGCAGCTCACGATCAAAGGTGCTGTATTTGCGCTCTCTCAGGTTCAACTGCCGGCTGAAGAAGGCAAGCGGCTGCCACGCGCTGCTCACCCACTGCTCGTAAACCGCGCCGACAGCATAGTCCGAAGCATCTGTCGTGATGGCGATGGGTGCTCCAGACACAGGGTGTGCCAGCATTGCCGCGTCAGCCAGGGCGGCCTTCACATCCTTAAAAGCCTTGTCCCTCTCTGCAGACCAGTCCACGGCGTGTTTGGGGGCTGTGCCCTTCAGAGCCTCATATAGGGGGCGGAGGAGATCGGCAGCCCGGGGGATGAACCTGTGGTAGAAGGACACCATGCCAATGAACTCCCGGAGGGACTGGACCATGTGTGGGCGTGGAAAGTCTGCGACAGCCTCCACCTTAGCTGGAAGGGGGGCCGCCCCGTCCTTGGTGACCTGGTGGCCCAGGAAGTCGATGGTGCTCAGACCAAACTGGCATTTGGCCGGGTTAACTATCAACCCGTGCAGGCTGAGCCTCTCGAAAAGGGCTCTGAGGTGGGACAAGTGCTCGGACACGGAGGTGCTAGCGACCAGGATTTAATCCAGGTACACAAAGAGGAAAGGCAGGTCCCGCAACACTGAGTCCGTGAGGCGTTGGAAGGACTGCGCGGCGTTCTTGAGCCCAAACGGCATGCGCAGGAATTTGAACAGTCCGAACGGAGTTGTCACAGCCGTTTTGGGGACATCAGTGGGACGGACGGGCACCTGGTGGTATCCACGGACGAGGTCCACCTTGGAAAAGATCACTTTCCCAGCCAGGTGGGCGGAGAAATCTTGGATGTGTGGGACCGGGTAGCGGTCCGGTGTTGTTGCGTCATTGAGCCGACGGTAGTCACCACATGGACGCCACCCACCGCCAGGCTTAGGCACTATGTGGAGGGGTGAAGCCCACAGGCTGCTGGAGTGACGGATGATGCCGAGGCGCTCCATGTTCTCAAACTCCGCCTTGGCGACAGAGAGCTTGGTCAGGTCGAGGCGCCAAGCTCGGGCGTGCACTGGCGGGCCAGTGGTGACGATGTGGTGCTCAACCCCATGTTTGGTCGTAGATGACGAGAATGTGGGCTGAGTGAGGTCAGGGAACTCGGAGAGAAGATGGAGAAACACGTCCTCATTGGAGAGCATGCTGGACGGAGCCTGTATTGCTGAGTGCACACGCGTGTGAAGCGAAGGTGACGGCGTCAATCAGGCGTCGATTCCTGACGTCCACCAACAGCCCATGAGCACAAAGGAAATCTGCACCGAGGGGGGGAAATGCCACGTCGGCGGTGACAAAATCCCAGCTGAACCGCTGTCTGTTAAAACACATGTCAATGTGCCTCGTGCCGTATGTACGGATAGAGCTGCCGTTAGCAGCTTCCATGGGAGGGCCGTGAGCGCCCGACAGGGCGTCCACCCTCGATGCAGGTATGGCACTCCTCTGCGCCCCAGTGTCGCATAGCAAACGCCGCCCCGAGATGGAGTCTTGCAGGAAAAGTAGCCTGTTGTCCTCCACGCCGACGCCCATGGCCACTAGTGAGCGCCGGCCTTGGCGTTTCCCGACGAGCTGAAATTGCACGGGGAGTTGCACTTTTTCGTCCTGGCCCCGAACTTTGCATGGTAAAAGCACAGGCCGGGCTCCTGCCGCCGACCGGGGGTTGCCACGGCGACCACCATGGAGTCACCAGGTGGTGGCGTGTGGGGGTGGGCAGGGGTGAGCGCGGACGCGCAGTGCTGCTGTTGGCTGGCCAGGAAGAACTTGTCAGCTTCTTCGGCTAGCTTGCGGCAATCGGTAATGCTGGTGTTAGCTAAAGCGGTCCACACCTGAGCAGGCAGTTGCCGCAGAAACAGTTGGACAAAGAGGAATTCAGGTGTGTTCGCCGGTCCCAACAGATTCAGCATTGTGTCCATGAGCTCGGATGGCTTGCTGTCGCCCAAGCCTTTCAGAGAAAAGAGACGGTGGGCCCTCTCGGCGTCGGAAAGTTCAAAAATCTTCAAGAGGTGGTCTTTGAGCCCCTTGTATTTGTCTGCTGCCGGAGGATTTGTAAGGAGACTCACCACTCTAGTTGCAGTCGAACACCCGAGCGCCGATACCACGTAGTAGTATTTAGTAGCGTCATCTGTTATTTTGCGGATAGCAAACTGCGCCTCCACCTAGGCGAACAATGTCGTTGCCGATGACTCCCAGAACTCTGGCAATTTGAGAGAAACTGCGTTGATTTCGTCAACCATGTTCGTTTGAAAGATTGTCTCTGATAACTACCAAGAGACAAATGTCGGGGTCACCAGTGTAGAGGGGCTCAAGCAGGAGTCGTGACAACTTTCTCTTTCGGCTACACAACGTGCACCATTTATTCCTTCCACCATTACAACCACAACACAAGCCCCCGCAGCGGAAGTGTATCACTGCAAACCCGAACTGAGAAAACAGCAGCTGTAAACCAATGTTCCTACTAGCTCAATAAGGGGAATTATGTATCCCCATAACCACTACACGTGACTCTTTTGTGTTCCGATGTTTAGCCATGCCCGTCGTTATCAGAGGTATTGATGTGCATGGCTCTTTGTGATCCGATGTTAAGCAGCGACGGTCGTTGGGGGTGTTAGTTTCGACTTCGTTAATCCTCCATTCAGTGGTCATGAGTCGTTGGAGCTGTTAGTGACTGACTGTGGCTCTTGGAGGCTAAGCTTCTTGAGTCTCCTGGGTAGAGATGAAAGGACGGCATTGTAAGTGGGAGATAGGTGGTGTCGCAGACCTCCTCTGTTGAGGGATGGTTTTTCCAGTCTCGCATAAATGGCTTCCTTCACCCCTCTTTCAAACCATCTATCTTCCCTGTCCAAAATGTGTATGTTGCTGTCCTCGAAGGAGTGTGTCTTCTCCTTTAGGTGTAGATGAACTGCTGAGTCTTGTCCTGAGGAGTTTGGCCTTCTGTGTTGGGCCATCCGTTTGTGTAGTGGTTGTTTGGTTTCTCCTATGTATAGGTCAGTGCAATCCTCATTGCGTTGTACAGCATACACCGGATTGCTTTTTTTGGGTGTGTGGTACACGGTCTTTGGGATGAACCAGTCTTTGTCGGAGTGTGTTGCTGGGTTTGAAGTATACCGGGATGCGGTGTTTGTTGAAAATTCTCCTGAGTTTCTCAGAGACACCAGAAACATACGGGATGACTATGTTATTCCTTCTGTTCCTTTTCTCCTCATCTCTCACCTGGTTGGTCTTTTTGGAACGTGTTGCAGTTTTCACAAAGGTCCAACTGGGGTAGCCGCAGGTTTTTAAAGCTCCCCTCAGGTGTTTGTGTTCTTCCCGTTGGGCCTGAGTGCTGCTGGGCACATTGTCAGCTCTGTGTTGCAGAGTTCTGATGACGCCCAGTTTGTGTTCCAGAGGGTGGTGTGAGTCGAAAAGTAGATATTGGTCTGTTTGTGTAGGTTTCCTGTAAACCCCAATGTGGAGGCTCCTGTCTTCCCCAATGTGGACGACACAGTCCAAGAAGGGCAAACTGTTGTTCTTTACGTCTTCCCTTGTGAACTTAATGTTCTTGTCCACTGAGTTGATGTGTTTGGTAAATGCTTGCACCTCTTGTGTTTGGATTTTGACCCATGTGTCATCCACATATCTGAACCAGTGGCTCGGAGGTGTTCCTCTGAAGGAGTTCAGGGCCCTGTGTTCTCCCTCTTCCATATATAAGTTGGCCACAATGGGACATACTGGTGAGCCCATTGCACAGCTGTGTTTCTGTCTGTAAAACTGGCCCCTGAATTGGAAATATGTAGTGTTCAGGCAAAGGTCCAGTAGTTGGCAAATCTGGTCTGGGCTGAGTTTCCAAAGCCTCCATGGTTGGGATGCAGGTGAATAACGAGGTCACATCGTAGGATACCATGGTTTCATTCTGTTCCAGTTTCACGCCTTGGACCTTGTTCACAAAGTCAACTGAGTTTTGGATATGGTGAGGTGTTTCGCCCACTAAAGGGGTCAAGATGTTGGCTATATGTTGGCAATGTTGTACGTGACCGAGTTTATGCTGCTGACTATGGGCCTGAGGGGGGGTTCCATCTTTATGGATCTTAGGGAGTCCATATATGCATGGAATGTTATCTTGTGGGTAGAGACGGTGGTATTGTATCCAATCAATGGTTCCTCCTTTCTGTAGTTTCTGTAGGTATTCTATTATTCTCCTCTTGTAACCACTAGTTGGATCGCGTCTCAGAGGTTCATAGGTGTCGGTGTCGCTGAGTAATGACCTGATCTTGGCGTGGTAGTCTGTTGTGTTGAGGATAACCGTGCATCTCTCCTTATCTGCTGGAAGGATAGTGATGTTTTCATCCATGCTCAGGGCTGTCACGGCGTTCCTTTCCTCCATGGTTAGGTTGGAAGGAGGGAGTTTTGCATTGGACAGAGCTGCTGATACCTTTAACCTAAGCTCTTCCGCCTCGGTTTCCATTAGATTTTTTTCCTTATAGCTGATTCTGTGGATGTGATGAGGTCAACTATAGGTAGTTGTTTGGGTGTCATGGTGAAGTTCAGTCCTTTGGCTAAGACCTCCTTCTCTGATTGGGTAAGTACCTTGTCCGACAGATTCTTGATCCATCTGTTCTGCGTTCCTTTTTGTGTGGGATGTTCTGTCTTTTTGTCTCCAGGTAAGTATATCTGCTTGGCTGGTGTTGTTGGTTCGTCGCTGTAAGTTTTTCAAGTTTCATATACTTTCGTATAGTTCAAACCCAGCAACACACTCCGACAAAAACTGGTTCATCCCAAAGACCGTGTACCACACACCCAGAAAAGCAATCTGGTGTATGCTGTACAATGCAATGAGGATTGCACTGACCTACAGTATACATAGGAGAAACCAAACAACCACTACACAAACGGATGGCCCAACAGAGAAGGCCAAACTCCTCAGGACAAGACTCAGCAGTTCATCTACACCTAAAGGAGAAGACACACTCCTTCGAGGACAGCAACGTACACATTTTGGACAGGGAAGATAGATGGTTTGAAAGAGGGGTGAAGGAAGCCATCTATGCGAAACAGGAAAAACCATCCCTCAACAGAGGAGGAGGTCTGCGACACCACCTATCTCCCACTTACAACGCCGTCCTTTCATCTCTACCCAGGAGACTCAAGAAGCTTAGCCTCAAAGAACAACAGTCGGTCACTAACGGCTCCAACGACTCATGACCACTGACAAAGTCGAAACTAACACCCCCAACGACCGTCGCTGCTTAATGTCGGATCACAAAGAGCCATGCACATCAATAGCTCTGATAACGACGGGCGTGGCTAAACATATTCCCCCAGTTCCCCCTCCGCCCCAAACAGACTACCACAGACTCCTCTGATACATGTGGAGTCGCCAGCCCCTTCTTTTCACCTGACAGCGAGGAGTTTCACCGGGGGGATGTAACGCATGGGAGGATCACTGTATATTGCTATAAGAGTGCACCGGAGTGCTACCTTTAGGTGTAGATGAACTGCTATATTACATAACACGTGTACACACATTACGTAACACGTGTAACACATTACGTAAAATGTAACACGTAAAAATATTACGTGTTAACATGTAAAACACGTACTATTTTTATGTTACGTGTTAACACGACCAAACTTTACGTAGAAATATTACGTGTTAACACGTAAAACGTAATATTTTTACGTGTTAACACACGTAGAGTTTGGTGGTGTTAACACGTAATATTTTTATGCATATTGACAAAAAGGAGACTGCTAGGTTTTTTGGCCAAAGGGAAAGATACTTCAGTGCAGAATGGTATAAAACTAGAGAGTGGTTAATTCTGCTGAACACTTGGCAACATTACCATTGCTATTGCTTGCTTGCTACTACAGTGATACTGTCTTGTACATTACATTAAATTACATTACAGTCATTTAGCCGACGCTTTTATCCAAAGCGACTTAAAATAAGTGCATTTAACATAGGAAATCAGGAGAACTACTAGTCATCAGAGGTCATAAGTGCATCTAAACAAGCATCTAAGAGCAAAACCAGTGCTAAAGTAAAAGTGCAAGAAAGAGTTTTTTTTTAATGAGTGAATACAATCAGTGCTAAGAACAAGTATCAGAGTAGTAGTTCTTGAAGAGGTGAGTTTTCAACCTGCGCCGAAAGATGGGCAGCGACTCCGCTGTCCTGACATCAGTGGGGAGTTCATTCCACCACTGTGGGGCCAGGACAGAAAAGAGCCGTGACCGGGTCGATCCACAGCAAGGGCCTCTGAGTGATGGGACAACCAGGCGTCCTGAGGCAGCAGAGCGAAGTGGTCAGGCAGGGGTGTAGGGCTTGACCATGGCCTGGAGATAGGAAGGAGCTGTTCCTTTCACTGCCCTGTAGGCTAGCACCAGAGTCTTAAACTGGATGCGAGCAGCTACTGGGAGCCAGTGTAGGGACATGAGAAGGGGAGTTGTGTGGTAGAACTTAGGGCGGTTGAACACCAGACGAGCTGCAGCTTTCTGAACAAGCTCCAAAGGTCTGATGGCCGACGCCGGGGCACCAGCAAGGAGGGAGTTGCCGTAGTCCAGCTGGGAGATGACCAGAGCCTGGATGAGCACCTGTGCCATCTTGTCGGTGAGGAATGGGCAAATCCTCCTGATTCTATAGAGGAGAAATCTGCATGAGCGAGCAACTGATGCAACGTTTTCAGCAAACGACAGTTGGTCGTCCAGGATCACAGCCAGATTCCTCACAGTCCGAGTTGGCGTCACCACGGTGTTGTCAATGGTGATGGCCAGGTCTCGGTGCGGGCAACCTTTCCCCGGGAGGAAAATCAGCTCTGTCTTGTCCAGATTGAGCTTCAGGTGGTGTGTCGCCATCCACTCCGAGATGTCAGTCAAGCACGCAGCAATGCGTGTCTCTACTTGTGTGTCAGAGGGAGGAAAGGACAAGATCAGCTGGGTGTCATCGGCATAACAATGGTAAGAGAAGTCATGCAAGCGAATAACAGAACCCAGGGATGTTGTGTACAGGGAGAAAAGGAGAGGACCCAGAACCGAACCCTATGGAATGCCTGTAGTCAGTCTGTGAGGCTCCGACACAGATCCCCTCCATGTCACCTGGTAGGAGCGACCCGTCAGGTAGGTTGCAAATATTGAGAGTGCAGAGCCTGTGACACCCAGCCCCTCGAGGGTAGAGAGGAGGATCTGGTGGTTCACTGTGTCGAACGCAGCTGACAGGTCCAGGAGTATCAGAACAGAGGAGAGAGAGTTTGCTCTCGCAGAGTGCAGCAACTCTGTCACTGCAAAGAGGGCCGTCTCTGTCGAGTGACCGACCCTGAACCCAGACTGGTTGGGGTCCAGGAGGTTGTTCTGGTGGAGGTACAAAGAAAGTTGGTTAAAGACAGCATGTTGTAAACTCATAGTTTAGGCTAATTGAACAAGAAATGTTTGTATCTAATCCTGCATGCACTAACTACACTGCTCAAAAAAATAAAGGGAACACATAAGCAATGCAATGTAGCTCCAGGTCAATCACACTTTTGAGATATCAACCTGTCCAGTTAGGAAGCAACGCTGATTTGTGACTCAATTTCACCTGTTGGTAAATTGTCTAATTTCCACCTGGTGGAAATTAGACAATTTGCAAGACAACCCCTATAAAAGGAATGGATTTGCAGGTGGTGGCCACAGACCATTTGCCTGTCCTCATCTTTTCTGGCCGATCTTTGGTTAGTTTTTCATTTTGCTAGTGCCCTCACCACTAGAGGTGGCATGAGGCGGTATCTGCAACCTACAGAAGTTGCTCAGGTAGTGCAGCTCATCCAGGATGGCACATCAATGCGTGCTGTGGCAAGAAGATTTGATGTGTCTCCCAGCACAGTGTCCAGAGCATGGAGGAGGTACCAGGAGACAGGCCAGTACACCAGGAGACGTGGAGGGGGCCGCAGAAGGACAACAACCCCGCAGCAGGACTGCTATCTGGTCCTTTGTGCAAGGAGGAACAGGAGGAGCACTGCCGGAGCCCTACAAAACGACCTTCAACAGGCCACTAATGTGCAGGTTTCTGCTCAAACAGTGAGAAACAGAATGCATGAGGATGGTATGAGGGCCCGACGTCCACAATTGGGGCCTGTGCTCACAGCCCAACACCGTGCAGCCCGATTGACCTTTGCCAGAGAACATCTTGGTTGGCAGATTCGCCATTGGCGCCCTGTGCTCTTCACAGATGAGAGCAGGTTCACACTGAACACATGTGACAGACGTGAGAGAGTCTGGAGACGCTGTGGAGAACGTTCTGCTGCCTGCAACATCCTCCAGCATGACCGGTTTGGCGGTGGGTCAGTGATGGTCTGGGGAAGCATATCCTTGGAGGGCCGCACAGACCTCTACGTGCTAGCCAGAGGTACCATGACTGCCATTAGGTACTGGGATGAGATCCTCAGACCCATTGTCAGACCATATGCTGGTGCAGTGGGCCCTGGGTTCCTGCTCATGCATGACAATGCTCGTCCTCATGTGGCCAGAGTGTGTCAGCAGTTCCTGTATGTCGAGGGCATTGATGCTATGGACTGGCCTGCACGTTCCCCAGACCTGAATCCAATCGAGCACCTCTGGGACATCATGTCTCGTACCATCCGCCAACGCGATGTCGCACCACAGACTGTCCAGGAGTTGACCGATGCCCTGATCCAGGTCTGGGAGGAGATCCCTCAGGAGACCATCCGTCGTCTCATCAGGAGCATGCCCAGACGTTGTAGGGAGTGCATACAGGCACGTGGAGGCCACACACACTACTGAGCCTCATTTTGAATCGTCTTGAAGAATTTCCACAGAAGTTGGATCAGCCTATGTTCTCATTTTCCACTTTGATTTTGAGTATGATTCTGAATCCAGACCTTAATGGGCTAATGATTTTGATTTCCATTGATCATTCTTAGGTTATTTTGCTCTAAACACATTCCTCTGTCTAATAAATAAAGATTTTCAGCTGAAATATTTCATTCATCGAGGTCTATATTGTGTTTTTAGGTGTTCCCTTTATTTTTTTGAGCAGTATAGCTGGCTTATGTTTGAATTATACCGCTACCCCGTGGACAGGCAGCAAGCAGAAAGAGTGGTATTTCAATGTGTCACTTAAGCGCTCAAGCTCAACACAGAATGCTACATTGAGATCGCCTAACTGCAACAAAGTAAAAAGATGGGGCAGACACGTGTCTTCAATAATGTGCTTTATTGTATTAAAACCACAAATACAGGCATATGGAGCTGCACTCCGGTGCACTCTTATAGCAATATATAGTGATCCTCCCATGCGTTACATCCCCCTGGTGAAACTCCTCGCTGTCAGGTGAAAAGAAGCGGCTGGCGACTCCACATGTATCAGAGGAGTCTGTGGTAATCTGTTTGGGGCGGAGGGGGAACTGGGGGGAATAGCATGATCCTCCTACGTGCTACTTCTCCCTGGTGAAACTCCTCACTGTCAGGTGAAAAGAAGCGGCTGGCGACTCCACATGTATTGTAGGAGGCATGTGGTAGTCTGCTGCCCTCCCCGGATTGGCAGAGGGGGTGGAACAGCAACCGGGATGGCTCAGAAGAGTGGGGTAATTAGCCAAGTACAATTGGGAAGATAAATGGGGAAAAATCTCCCCCCTCCCAAAAAAAAAAGAAATCGATATTGGATCCGTTCAATTGAAAACAGCAATCAAAATCTGAAAATTTTTACCCAGCCCTGATAATTAGAAGTTTTTACCTGGCCCTAATTAGAAAACAGTTTTGGAGCATCCTTCAGACATTGGTAACACCCCCACCCCCCACGGCTGTTTCATCCAGTCCCATTTTGGTTAGAACTTGGTTGGCAACTTGCTCTGATGCCCTCCCCCGGGGAGCCGGGGAGTCAGAGAGCCATCACCATGGTGATCTGAACACAGATCCCCCACACAGCAGTCCATTGTGACTGGCGTGCGTTGAGGTGAGAGAGAACAAAATGTCACAGCAACAGGTTTTTTTGTGTTTTTGTTTTTGCCTCAATTCTCAGTGGGATTGTTTGTGCTCAGATTCGTGTGCTCGACTACACTGGAGAGACCACCAGAGAGACAGTGGGAGTTAGGGAAACAAGCTGATTGGAGAAAGGAAAAGAGCGATGTGCAGAGGGATTGAAATGAACGCAAATAAGTCTGCAAGAATATAGCCGGAATATTCTTCTTCTTCTTCTTTTTTTAAACTTGTCAAGCAACAGGAAAGAATACGTATTTGAAATATTGATAATAGGGAATAATACATCACTAAATTTCCCACATGTGAACTAAATCTTGTTTGATCTAAATAGTTCAACTGATTTTCTACATGATGTTACTTTGAATGACAGATAATTTTAATGAAAACAGTCTTATAATAGTTTAATAAATTGGCAGTTGAATAACTTAGAATAAATTGGCTAAATGTATAATTGCATTTGATGTTGACCAAAATGTGTGTGATTTGCCAGCATCCATACATAAATTACGTAAATTATGGATTGTTTAATCCCGGTATCTGTGTTTATTTGCAATTTTGAAATGTTGGATGGGGCTTTAGTCTTACTGTAAAACATGAGGCATCCCCGGACTCCCCCATAGCTTCTCTTTTGACTCATTGTATTTAGTCCACTAGGGGCAGTAGGGACAAATGCATGCAATCCACACTTATTAAGACCCTAATCTTTCTTCAAACAAATAGCAGAATATCTAAAAACACAATGTATTATGCTGTATAACAAAAAGGCAAAAATATAAAATCCGTTGTGCAAATGAATTTATACAGACACAGTCTTAAATTGCTCCGTTTATGCTTTATGCTTATGACTGAACCCTGATAGCATTAATGCATTTTTCCCTGATACCAATATTTGTGTGAAAAGCAATGGTTGTGGCAAATTTGTGATCTGTGTGATAGTTTATGACCAAAACTCAAGTTCATAAATTGAACTATGCTCCTTTTTGCTAGTGCCATAGTTTCTAAAGTCATTAGAGTTTTCTTGTGCCTTTCAAATTCGTAGTTCAGGCTGACATTTGACCTCTTGGTCAGGGTAGCAGGGTCTTTGCAGAGGTTGGAATGCGTGTGTGTGTGTGTGTGTGTGTGTGTGTGCTTGTGTAAGAAGTTATGGTTCCAGCTGTAGATAACCTGGCATTGAAGAGATGCAGCAGGTTTTGCCCCCAACCTCAAAGAAGATGGGAGCTGTTTCCGGTGACAGGGTCATTGTTGCCCTTACTCCTGGAGGTTGAGAGGGAGGGTTGACCCCGTTTGAGAGGGCGTTAGGGTGGCATCGTACACACAACCCTAACGTCTGGCATGATGTCAGGACTTATGCCCTCCAGTTTGAGTGGGATGCCAGCCAATGGGTCCTATGACCAATCTACAGTAGTGTAATCAACTATATTAGCTCCATAGATATCCAGTTAAGCAATGTGAACCTTTGATTGTACTGTTGATACCCTGCATAAATATTCTTACCGTCTTTTTGGAATAATTTTTGTTTTGCGAGAATCAGTTTTAAAATTCTAATTAATGCGTGCCGATACGTAGATGCAGTATGCAGACCGTACTGTGCCACATCTAAGTGTAATGGCTCTTTCTGTCATGTGAGACTGTCCCTAAGCAGATGCAAAGGTGTGGGTCTTCAGAGAGTCTTTTGTGTTTGGAGACCTCGCCTCGCTGTTTTGACTAAGACCTCAACCACAACAGAGCCCCGTCTCAATCAGTCCTCCGCTATAATCCCACTTCAGAATTTCTCTTGGCTCAGGGAGTAAATAAATTTTTCAGCGTTTATTAGAATACAGCTTGCCAGAAGGGACTGCTCTCTCTCCTCTCCTATAGCTGCTTCAGTAATTAGCAAATTGATGAGGAGAACTTCAACACACCTCCTTGGCTCTTATCTCCCCATTCTAGGACAATATTGCAATGCCATGGGACAGCGTAAATATTTTAAGGGAAACCCTCAGTGAATCTCATTAAATGGCTGTGGGGCAGAGCAGCTGTCTCCTGATGAAGGTCCCAGCCAATTTTCTAAACTGTGATTAAAGAAAAGTTTTGGATTATTTAAACATGCCATGTCCTGTGGGTTTTTTTCAGTGCCACTGAAGACCCCTGTGAGTTTTCCTTCCCCTTCTTGCCTGGGCCGCTCTCTTCCCTTTGGATCTATTAGTTTGAAATCGTTAGGGTGATGACTGTTTGAAACTGGTGGTCATTCTGGGATGCCGTGTACAAAATGCAACAAAGACCTCCCTTTTATGCACAAATGCTAATTAAAATTTTTACCCCCCAATCCCAAAGCTGCAGAGGGTAAGACTTGCTAGCAATTTGGCAGATAATCAAATTGCATTTTAAATGGAGCCGTTTAAAGATGACTGTAGTCTGCTAACAGGAAGACACAGTGGCACAAATTAAGACGGAATAAGCTGCTGTACGCACAGAGGTACAAATCAACAAAATTCACATCACAATAGTAAGATGCACTTACATAAATGAGTAAGCTAGAATGCTTGATTTGCGTTCATTTTAATTTGTTGAAAGGATCTTAGGTGCACAGTCAAATCTGTTTTCTCTAAATGTAACCATGCAAGAATACTGTTTTTCTTTTAATTATGATTTCAGTCTTGTTAAGTGTCATTTTGTTTCGTGATGTGTCTTCACAGCTTAAGCAATCGAGGCAAAATGCTAACTAGACATGATTTGTTAACGGATGTGGTACCTTGGAAGTTATTTTGCTTTTAATTTTAGATTTCAGTCTGACACAAATGCAAACTGGGTGTAAAATGTTGTCAACAAGTATGGTTGTCTACAAAAATCTGCGCTTACAGGCTGTCCCCCCACATTTGGTCTACATCACTAAGTTCCTTGTGGCCAATCAAATTGTCTTTTCACACAGCATTCCAGTACATATTAGTGACAACTCGTTAGCAGAAAACAGAAAACTGACAGAAAAAATTTGGGAAACGGGCCTGAAATGTTTGTCCCTTAAAATAAATAGAAAGTGTGATTCTCATCACTACATGGAGGAAGATTTAAGTACACGACTGTTCCCAAAAACCTCCCATATCTGCTGTCATTGTGTCTCTGGAAAAAAAAAAGGAAGCTCAAAACAGCTATTTAGCTCTTAACACCCCTCTCAGGCCATATTTCCTGTAGAGTTTAACATTCATCTCAAGACCAATACAGCCATCAAAACGGCTTCATATCCATAAAACTCCATTATGGGCAGCACAACAAGTGATGCTTGACTTGTAAGTTTTAAGACATCTTAATTGGCTGTGTTTTACTGGTTGTATAGCAGTGACTGTAGAAGTCTGCCTGGTTCATAACTGACACAATACGTATTCTCAAAAAGGACGGCATTCTCTGTCAGCTTATCACAACTTAATGCTATTCATCTATCAGTAACCCTCTGCTTAAGCATGGCCTCCCTCCAGCTTAGTCTTGTAATTGACTGATACAGCAATGCGTTTGACCTGCGAACTGCGGGTTGCACATGAAGAGATGAAACATTCACCTCCCCGACCTCCCCTACGGATACCCAGATCCAGTGAAATTCCCTTGAGATCTTTTAGTATGATCCACAAAGGCACCGTTTTTCACTTTGAATTTGTGGTGGGAAGAAGCTTGGGGCTCTCACAGAAGCCTGGTGCAATGAGGCAGCACAGCAGTCAACATTTTACACTCCTTTTTAAACATGGTACAGTACAGTAGTCTTATGATATGCAAAATAATTTTTTGGTATGTATTTGTTATTCAGATACCGGCTTTCTAATGCGTTCAGAAGAAGTTTAATAGGGGTGAAGTCTCCAAAATTTGCTCAACTGTGGTTTTACGGCAATACAGTAATTATCATGTTTATCCATTTACGATGTGGTTTCTCTCACAAAGCACCATGTTTGGATGTTGGTATTGGCACAGAGTACAGCCTTGTTTATCTGGACCCCAGTCATTTACACTGGAATTTAGTCTGGTTAACTAAATAGTGGATCAAATATTAAGCACAGTTGTAACATCTCTTTAATATACGTGCAATCCATATTTCCTTGTGAAGTGAAACAGTTGTCTATGTGTTGGCAAGGTTTTTTTCGTTTTGTTATTGTGGATAAATGTTATCTCAGGATTCAGAGAGTTTTTTTTTTTAGATCTTTCCTGGCTTAAGGGCAGCTGCTATTCCCAAGGCTTGTGAGCGCAGATTTCTACTGTATTTGTATTCGTTGAGAAGCTGTTGTGAAACTCTGTTTAGCTATTCTCTAAGATATGTTTGCTATTTTTTCTTAGTATAATTTGCAAGATTTAGATTTTTTTTTTCTTCTGTTTTCACAAACCCTAAGCAAAAGAGGAGGCATTTCACTTTCAGGAGCAATCAGAAAACCCTGTCGGGTGATGTTGCTTGACAAATATTGTGCCAAAGTTAATGGCACATGTGGGAATTGATTGATCAAGTGGATGACTGATCATAAAACTGCAATCGGTTTATGGTATATCCTCTCTGAAGCAAAGTGAGAGGAGAGAGATTTCCGAAGGATATGCCCAAATGCACTCCAAGGCACAATATAAGAGCATCTATTTGGACTTGGTTTAAGTCAGGTACCGTCCAGTAAGATCCCTGCTGGTGCTAAACAGAACAATTCTACGGTATTGATTCATTTTTGTGCAAATGTGATTGGTTGAGGCTGACCAACTTTCGAGTAGTTGGGATGAAAATCTCCCTCTAATTACTGTGCTCTGTGGATCTTTTGGTCCCAGTCCCTCTGCCGCAAATGATGGCTTTAAAAGTCTCTTTTATTTATGGAAATAAAATTTTAGCTTCGGAGACAAAAGGCTAGTTGTGTTTTACGGGGCAGCAGACTTTATCTTTTTAATAAAAATTCCTGACTTGGTGAAAGTTTAATTAATAAGGGACTTAAAAGCTGGGGTGATGAGCAAGGGAGTTGGGTCTTTAAGGGGTACTTATTTTTCCATCTGGGCTATCCTCCAAAAAAACTGTCAATTAGTGTGTTAAGCTGGAGAGACAAAAAAAAATGTTATTAGTTCTTGTAACAAAAAAAAACCCCATAATAGGTTTTAAAGGTTTTCTTTCAGAGACGGGTTTGGGCGCATGCTCGGGTCTTAAAAATTTTCATTTGTTTCACGCAGTTATCGAAGCTTTTGAGAAAGCGGGTATTGTTTGAAGGTATATGATTTAGGCAGACTACACAGCAGAGTATTTTCTAAGGAACCATGTTGTGTAATTTTCTCGGGCTGAACAAACTGCAAATTAGAAATAGTTTTTTTGGGAATTGTTTAATATAACTGTGCATCTTTGCAGTGTGTCTCTTTGTTGTTGGTTCTGCTTCAGGGCTTATAATAAGAGGCCTCATTCTGCGTGCATGTGTAATTGTGGGTGTGTGTCTGTGTGCACTGTCCCACCTTCTGAGCCACTTGTCAGGATATTTGCTTTATGTGTTAGCGCTTTCAAATTCTGGCCCTGCATGGCCTTGTTGGAAGAGTTCTTAAAATGTCATCTCCAACTGTCAAACTATCTTATAACAAAAAAATATCATGCAGGATCCTTGTTTTTTATCTGCTCTTTATAATTTTATGATAGCAGACAATGTCAGGATATAGGGCTTCAGCATATATATAGATATATATTATGATGCAACTGAAGACACTTTCACACTCAGCTTTTCCAAGGCAAAATCTCTTTCACATAGGAACTGAGGAACGCTGAGGATAAAACGTGTGTCACCTTGAGGAGGGTACTTTGGTAGTTGTGGTAAGGTAACTTTAAATGAGCAGGATCCTCTTGTAATGAGCTCCTTACCCTGAAGATGGCCATTTGCGGGGGGGTATTTCTCTGTGGGGAGAAGGTGTGACAGTGGGGATTAGGTGAGGATTACGTAACTGTTAACAGTGCATGAAGTTTCAGGCACTGAGCCCAAAAAAGAAAAAACCTGTCACCGACTTGTGCCACACACATACAACGCGACTTGACTTTTGCTACACAGTGCGAGTGCTGGTAAATGATTGGTTACGGGAGATCCTCCAATAAATTAATTGTTTCCACTCCATGGTTAAATATGTGCTACTCTCCCAAATCGAGTGCCAGTACTTGGTTATTACACTTTAATAGCTTGCTTGCCAAACTAACGATATATTACTCCATGTGCTGGCTCAGATCAGAGAAGATGAATTGGCTATTAATTAGAGTTGCGCTGAGAGGGCACAGGGGAGAGACTACTCATAGGCCTGCAATCAGTGTCAACAGAGGCCCTTTTCTGACTGGGACAGCCAGGGCAGGACCAGGTCAGGGAGACTTTACATCTAAACTTCTGCATCTCGAGGAAGGTGCAGTGCCAAACATGGCCGCCGTCTTGTTCAGTCAAACAAAGGACAAGACAGTTTAACATCCACCAGCAGAAGGTTTTAGCTGGTGGTTTTAGTCTGGAGCGCAGGGAGGTAGGCAGGGGTTGTTGGGGTGCGGCGGATCACTCAACAAAAGCCTCACGTCCGGAGGAGTTTAAATTAGTAAGTTATGGAATAAATATTTGACAGGTAGAGATGATTTGTGGGTCATATTATTGTTTGGCTCACTTTTCTTGTGCAGCCCCCGAATTAGCCCTTTTATCACAATTAATTAAGCGTGCCCATAGGAGTTGTTCCATCTTGAGCTCATCCACACAGGATAAATAAGTCAAAGCAGCAGGATATATGTCTTTTTATTGGCTGACTTGATCTCAGAAGCATCTGTAGAGGGGGGAGCTGTTTCTGCGGTGCGACTTTGTGGAGGAGTATCTGCCATCACTCACTTTGAACGCTCCTTTTATGACTCGTTTTGTTAAAAACCTCTTTTTTAATGCAAGGTATCAGGAGTTATTGCCTGTCTATGCAAATTAGACAATTTTGACAGTTTGTTATTCATGTCATCGCCTTTTTAAACACTTAAAGGCTATAAATTCCACTGTGGCAGGCTGCTGCAAAATTGCCACTAAATATTATTAAATATTTTAACAAGTTCCTTGTAAATATGCCTTAAATGTTTGACGATGGACAGGAAGAAAAATGGCCATGCATCAACTTATTAGAGGCTATAAAGGTGCAGTGATTTATCATGGGTGTGGAGCAACTTAGGGCATCTTTGTTTTTGTTTTTTTTCTTATCCTCATAGCTCGCTTTGTCCTGACGTACACAATAAATGCAGACGCATCATGTTAAAAGCTCGCAGTTTCACAAGTCGTGAAATGCTGGCAGGTGATATCTTGGCCCTTGAATGCCTTCAGGGCAATGCAAGGCAACAGCATTTTAAAATTTTAAAGCATCTCGTACCCATTTACAGTTTTAAGTGTAAAATTTTGTGTGGTCACTGATGCAAAAGGCTATTTTGTGTGTTTGTTTAAGTATCTCAAGAACTCCCATTAAAATGACCTCACAATGAGTTGGAGTCAAGTCACATAGAAACATTTCAAGGGATCATCTGACTTCTTCATATTTAAAAATGTGGGGTGCTTATAAATACTATCAGTCACCGCCTTGTCAGTGTTTTAGCAATGTATTAAGTTATTGATAGTCAACCACATTGGAAGATAGCTCATTGTATGTACAGCAGCACAGTGGCCCAGTCATTAGCACTGTTGCCTCACAGCAACAAGGTCCTGGGTTTGAACCCCAGGCCGTCCCAGATCCTTTCTGTGTGGAGTTTGCATGTTCTCCCTGTGTCTGCGTGGGTTTCCTCTGGATGCTCTGGTTTCCTCCCACCATCAAAAAGACATGCATGTTCGGGTTAATACTCCTGTCTGTGTTCCTGACAAAGGCAATGAAAAGAAGAACTGGAGTTGGTCCGCGGGTGCTGCAGTCGCCCACTGGTCCTATACAATAGGATGGGTTAAATGCAGAGAACAAATTCATTGTAAGAATACAATGTCAAAGTGGCTTTCATTTTTACAGATTAGATTGATTTAAACAAAACTTTTTCATATGAGCAAGCCCCAACCTCGCTGCCAGCTGCTGCACTGCTGTTTAGTGAAGGGACTATGGTAACATACACTCACCGGCCACTTTATTAGGCACACCTGTCCAACTGCTCGTTAACGCAAATTTCTAATCAGCCAATCACATGGCAGCAACTCAATGCATTCAGGCATGTAGACATGGTCAAGACGATCTGCTGCAGTTCAAACCGAGCATCAGAATGGGGAAGAAAGGTGATTTAAGTGACTTTGAACGTGGCATGGTTGTTGGTGCCAGACGGGCTGGTCTGAGTATTTCAGAAACTGCTGATCTACTGGGATTTTCACGCACAACCATCTCTAGGGTTTACAGAGAATGGTCCGAAAAAGAGAAAATATCCAGTGAGCGGCAGTTCTGTGGGCGAAAATGCCTTGTTGATGCCAGAGGTCAGAGGAGAATGGCCAGACTGGTTCGAGCTGATAGAAAGGCAACAGTAACTCAAATAACCACTCATTACAACCGAGGTATGCAGAAGAGCATCTCTGAACGCACAACACGTCGAACCTTGAGGCAGATGGGCTACAGCAGCAGAAGACCACACCGGGTGCCACTCCTGTCAGCTAAGAACAGGAAACTGAGGCTACAATTCACACAGGTTCACCAAAATTGGACAATAGAAGATTGGAAAAACGTTGCCTGGTCTGATGAGTCTCGATTTCTGCTGCGACATTCGGATGGTAGGGTCAGAATTTGGCGTCAACAACATGAAAGCGTGGATCCATCCTGCATTGTATCAGCGGTCCAGGCTGGTGGTGGTGGTGTAATGGTGTGGGGGATATTTTCTTGGCACACTTTGGGCCCCTTAGTACCAATTGATTATCGTGTCAACGCCACAGCCTACCTGAGTATTGTTGCTGACCATGTCCATCCCTTTATGACCACAGTGTTCCCATCTTCTGATGGCTACTTCCAGCAGGATAACGCGCCATGTCATAAAGCTCGAATCATCTCAGACTGGTTTCTTGAACATGACAATGAGTTCACTGTACTCAAATGGCCTCCACAGTCACCAGATCTCAATCCAATAGAGCACCTTTGGGATGTGGTGGACTGGGAGATTCGCATCATGGATGTGCAGCCGACAAATCTGCAGCAACTGCGTGATGCTATCATGTCAATATGGACCAAACTCTCTAAGGAATGTTTCCAGTACCTTGTTGAATCTATGCCACGAAGGATTAAGGCAGTTCTGAAGGCAAAAGGGGGTCCAACCTGGTACTAGCAATGTGTACCTAATAAAGTGGCCAGTGAGTGTAACATAACATAACATAACATAACATAACATAACATAACATAACATAGCATAACATAACATGACACGACACGACACGACACGACACGACACGACATATGATAATCTGAAACAATATTCATTTAGAGATCCCCGCCTCAAGGTATATATGTATTTAGCTGCAAGAAGTCTATAGGGGTCTATTAACATCTGATTTGGCAAATCCAGCTCTTTCTCCCCCAGACGTATAATAAGGATCACGTCTGTCCAACAGGGCTGTGGATTTGGTCTGAAGTCACAAATCTGTCTGAATAAAAAGTCAAGCTACAAAGAGAAGCTAGCTAAAAATAGTTTGGGCTGTGACATAATAATGATGTGGGTTGTGATGCACCTTTCCATCGGTGAAGGCTGGGTTTTTTGTTGTTGTTTTTATTTTGCATCAAGGCATTCTGAGTTAACGTGTGACCGTGTTTCAGATGATTCATTTTTTGCATTGACCATCGCCGATTCTTTCATTGGTCACATTCTTGTGTGACATTCAGAATTCATCAGCCTTTTCTGAAAAGCCTATGATTCTGTGACTAAACGTGGTTTGTTGATTTATTGGGCTTCAAGTGCTTTAATTACATGTCAACTTGAACAAGTTCAAGTTCAAATTTTTACTATCCCTTAAAGGAGAAATTCTGTTTACCAGCATATATGTGGAAAGGAAAATAAAAACGTAAAACAAAAACATGACTAAAAATCACACCATCCTGTTGCCAGTGCTAGCACAAAGAGAACTGCTGCATATATGTTGCTATGTGGTATTATTGCCAGTGATGTAGTGGTAAATAAAAAGCTGGGTTAATTATAACCTTTAAGGGTGTCCGGGTAGCATAGTGGTCTATTCCGTTGCCTACCAACACGGGGATCCCGGTTCGAATACCTGTGTTGCATCTGGCTTGGTCAGGCGTCCCTACAGACACAATTGACCGTGTCTGCAGGTGGGAAGCCGGATGTGAGTATGTGTCCTGGTCGCTGCATTAGTGCCTCCTCTGGTCGGTCAGGGCACCCGTTTGGGGCGAAGGGGTAACTGGGGGGAATAGCATGATCCTCCCACGCGCTACAGCCCCCTGGTGAAACTCCTCACTGTCAGGTGAAAAGAAGCAGCTGGTGACTCCACATGTATCGGAGGAGGCATTTGGTAGTCTGCAGCCCTCCCTGGATCGGCAGAGGGGGTGGAGCAGTGGCTGGGACGACTCGGAAGAGTGGGGTCATTGGCCGGATACAATTGGGGGGAAAAGGGAACGGGGGAAAGAGAAAAAATTATGACCTTTAGTCAGTGATCATTATGCAAATAATCGCCAATATGAACAATATTTTTGGAAAATAATTAATTATGTATTTTCTCATTGAATTACACTATTCACTATGATTTACACTGATTTGATTCTATTTTCTTTGATGCATATAAGAAAATACAAAACTACAAAAAGAATATTCACGTCTGCCCTAAAAATGTGGGTGCACTACAGTCTGTGAATAAATAGGTGGGTAAACTGCGTTTCGCCGTGTTTACCCTTCAACATACCACTGCTTGTAGCTGCTGGTTTGTTTGGGCTAAATCCAAACACTTATACTGTCGTGTATTTTATGTTTTATTAGGCATCTGCTCCCTCTTCCACTATACCTGCTGCCACACACAGGGTGGCTGCCACCGTTCATTATCTGCTTGAATTTGCTGCTCATCTGTTGAGTACACAAGTTCTCTGCAGACTTTTTGGCTGGCACCTGTTCTCCTACATGTGTGCCACGCAGGTGTCTCAAGCTGCTTCGTGGCCTCAACGTGTCTCGCAGCCAGACGATGTGGAGCAGGCGGGAGGAGGGAGCGCTCTGCACAGGTAATTGAAAAAAATAAAAGAGACCACAGGGCCTTGTCAACATCATGGTGATATGAGATTATTAGTAGATGTTGGAATTTCAACTGCTGTACAAGCCATTAAACATTTTATGGCGTTATAACTGTTTAAGATATTTTTCAGTTGGGTTCTCCTTGATCAGTGGTGGGAGAGATGTTCTGATCCCCTCTGAAGTTGGTAATAATTTTTGGGCTTCCTGTAATTGTTCTCGGGGTGAATCTGTTTGCGCCATGTGAAGTATCTTGGATCGTTTTCAGATAACAGTTAATGTTGATTACCTAAAATCTGAGTGGCTTGCAAGAGTGACAGGAGGCTATAGTGTGCCTTGCACTTTATAAACATGGAATTAGACATGCGATCAGTTATATTAACCTATTAACATTTGTCAAATGTCTTGCAGCTGTCATTTCCCTCATTTTTCTCTTGCTATATTTTAGCCAACTCTTTCTTTGTTTTGGGATTCCCCCCCCCTTTTTCTCCCCAATTGTACTTGGCCAATTACC
This sequence comes from Lampris incognitus, assembly GCF_029633865.1. Classification (NCBI taxonomy): domain Eukaryota; kingdom Metazoa; phylum Chordata; class Actinopteri; order Lampriformes; family Lampridae; genus Lampris; species Lampris incognitus. The sequence continues at coordinate 28,259,816 of NC_079212.1, forward strand.
CCGCTCCTCCGAGCCATCCCGGACACTGCTCCACCCCCTCTGCTGATCCGGGGAGGGCTGCAGACTACCACATGCCTCTTCCGATACATGTGCACATGCCAGCCGCTTCTTTTCACCTGACAGTGATGAGTTTCACCAGGGGACGTAGCGCATGGGAGGATCACGCTATTTCCCCAGTTCCCCCTCCCCCCCAAACAGGTGCCCCGACCGACCAGAGGAGGTGCTAGAGCAGAGACCAGGGGACACACCCAAATCTGGCTTCACACCCGCAGACACGGTCAATTGTGTCTGTAGGGACGCCTGACCAAGCTGGAGGTAACACAGGGATTAGAACCGGCAATCCCTGTGTTGGTAGGCAACGCAATAGACCGCCACGCCACCCGCCCTATTTTAACAAACTCTGAAGAGATCAAGAAGAGATCATTCAGAAAAATACAGGGGTTTACAAACTGTATTAATTCAATGCTTTGCCATGAAAGCTTTGATCCCCTCACCTTTTAGAAATACATTCACCCCATCACAATGCCACAAATGTGTGCCACACTTATCCACCACATGCATACACTCACTCAGATGGAGAGAACAGGCCTTCATCATCAGAAAGGTGCTTAATTGTGGAGACACTCCAAAGGGAGACTCAAGGCAACGAAAATGGGGCTGTGTTCATATCTGTATCGACAAAACTATTCCAAAGATCCAGTGCCGCCTGCGCACATCACTCTGTCTGGTTAGTGCAATGTGACGTCTGCCATGTCAGCAGCACAGCGCGTCTCCATCCCCTCCCTCTGGAGCCCTCTTTGAGTTTTCCCTTGGGTTGGCAGAATACGAGTGCCCCTTGTCTGACTGGCTATAACCTTGCCATGAGCTTGTGTCTGCCTGTGTACCCCCCCCCCCCAACTCTAAAGACTTGAACAGTGATGACTCAAGCCACACAGAGCACACCTCAGGGAAAATACGCCGGGAAAAAGGGAGAAAAAAAATAACAAGTGGGTTTTTGACTGCAGTCAGATGTGAGACAAGGCAAGTGGGCACTGGGCTAAAAGCCTGAGCAGGTTCTTCCCCCGCTGCGGACTACATTAGATTAGGCCGTCTCGTGTTCAGGAAGTGCTGAAAGGCATTGCAGATTTTATCTGCATAAAACACTGTCCTTAGATCCAGAGACAGTTTCCAGTCCCTGCCTCTGAATTTCCAAAGTAGCTCTCAATTCAGTTAAGGCCAGATACTGTGGACGTCTTCATGTTGCCCCCCTTTTGGGGCTTCTTATTAGTGGGGTTAAGTATGAGGACGCCTGTGTTGGTATTTCTGCGGTCGATCATCTGTGTAGCGCACATGAATTTCTTTTAAATTATTTATTTTCCTGACACCACCATATGGCGCTGAAACTTGTTTGTCTTGGAGCGTGCTGGAGAAATGCAAGACCTTGATTGGATTACTGTTGCTGTGTATACATGCGAGACCCTCTTCAAACAATGCCTATTTTTTGTTATTTGCTCTGCTGGGTGGGCTCTGTTGACGCAACCAGGTGCAATCCACTACAAGTACAGTCTTCTCTTGTCTGTCTCTTAGCCAAGACAATGAGCATAATTTGGGCCAAAAATGTTTAGCTGTCTCAGAGAGGTGTAATGCACCACCGGTACTGTTGTTCTGCGGAGGACGGGGTGAAGAAGAAGTAACAAGAGGAAAAAGAAGAAGCATTTGGTAGGGGCCCGGGAAAAATTGGGTCCTGATCTTCTTTGAAATGCCACAATAAATCGCCGCGGCTTCTTCTGAACGCTCGGATGATTAAATGTGCTCCTAAACTGCCCTGATTTGTGGGGGCACCTTGCCGATTTTATTTGCCACTGTTAACATTTTCATTCTTGCATTATGCATGGTGCTGTGGGGCAAGGAAGTGCTGCAAACAAATGGCCTTGGGGTGCGGCGTAAACACAGGGTAGCGTAAGGGGGGAAGACTAACAGCGCCGCACCTCCTCCCTCAACCGGTCTTCACTAACAAACTAGACAGCCCCGTCACAGCTGAGTTCTAGCTTGAAAGAGCAGCGCAACAAGGATAACAATGTCATTTCCCTCAAGAATCAGAGAATCTTGAAAGAGCAGAAAATAGCACCACATACCTTGGGAATTCAAGAACAGACTCTAGGCTTTTTAAAATGGCTGCACTCATCAGTGTTTTGATTAATCAATTATGAATGGGTGTCTGAGAGACTATTTCTCCCTGATTGGATATGATTCCTCTTCTTACCGCGTCTATACGATGAGGTCACTTCCCCTAGTTAGATGTGACAGCCAAAGCACGGCAGCGCCGATTCCTCTGTGTTTAGGGATTTTAATTCCTTGTTGCAATAATCAGTGACTGATGGAAGCCCGGGTGTTTCTTGATGGCAAGCCAAAAGATGTGTGTTCTCTTTTGAACATGAAACACTCAAGAAAGAAATATGAATTTTTACATCAGAGTCATATTAGCCTTGTGATTGGGGTTCACTTGATCTCCGGCTCTTGGCTGCTGTAGCTGCACACATGGCCTGGCTGAGTTGTTAGCTGTCTTTGCGTTGGCTCAGTGTCACACACTTGGCAGATCTCACCTCCTTCTCATCCACTCTCTCACCTCCGGGTGGCAATGCAAATATAGAATAACAATGCGTAGCCACTGGACAGCTCTGTGTACGCTAATATAACACCTTACAGATCATAAAATTTCATTCTTGTGTCTGCTAATCATAATGAGGTCTCAGTGTTATCATTCCTGTCTTAAATTTAGTTTTTTTTCCTCCATTGTAGATGATAAGTCCTTTCCTGCACTTCTTGCCACTGGGTTGTGTATTTCCTCCATAGCTTGCTTCACGAGAACTCTGTGTGGTTTTATTAACAGTAACTAATGGTCTAGGCATTGGGAAGAGGGCATATATTGTGTTTTTATGACTTGACCTTTGAGATATTATTTTCCTTCTTTTTTTTTTGATACATATCTGTCGAGGTCGCCCTGAACGAGAGGATTAAACCTCGGATAAACAAGTTTGCTGAAGGTTTCTAATCCCGGTTTATGACACAAACAACAATAACAAAACAAAACACAAACACGCACGCATGCATGCATGCATGCACGCACGCACGCACGCACATGCACTAAGACACACAGACAATGAGCTCACCCACTTTCACTGCAGATGTAAGAGATACAATTGGCTCCAATTGTATCTCTTACAAAGTTGGTTTTAGTGTACTGGAGACTAATGCCAAATAGGTGACAAGCAGTTCATTAGGATGCCTTTTAGAGCATGGGATATGACCTTTTCCATTGTAATTGTAGCCCGAGTTCATAGATAGTTGACTGGAACCATGGCTTATGTTGACAAGGATCACTGGAAACAATTAGCATTGCATCTTAACAATCACCCCGCAAAGTGATTCTCGATCGCCAGTTTCTTCACACCTCCCCGCTCGGGTGCCAGGCCGATTTGATTCCATGTGACAGATAAGTAAGACAAATAAGATTAATACATTATTTAATTGATCAAATGCATTGAACCACATCTAGGTATAATAACTTGAATTAAATGATGTATTTTAGAAAGAAAGATAGTAAGAAAGAGTGTGAAGTGTGACAAAGTAAAATTGCATAGTCCCGTAGATGCCAATGTTCTTTTCTCGATAATAGTGAAGACCATTGCTTGTAGTTCTTGCAGAAAGGCCTAGATTTATATGCTAAGCAAAAAGTCACAAGTCGATAGCTGATATTTTGTTGGGCGTCTTACTTTTGCAGTATTCAACTAAAAAATCACATCTGTGTGGAGGAACGCTCCAAGAGAGACAAACTAGATTTTTATTCTATTTTTGAATCCTAATTGCTGTCATCATCAGAATTCTTGCTCCTTCTCCATGGTGTTTTGATAAAGCAATTGTGGTTGAAGACAGCAAATATTTAAGGTATCTGCAAATGTGATGCACATCTGTCAGACAGCCCAAGGGTGAAAACCAGCACATAACAAGGCAACAAATGCTGATCTGGGACTTCTCTGCGGCAAAATAAAATATGGCTCAAGTTTTCATTAAGGTGCTATTGATTAGCCTTTCCTGGCAATGAATTATGGACAACATTAAATAAAAAGGAAAATATTTTTATGACTTAGCTCGGGCCATGCCAGAATCCCCCTTTGCTTCTTGTATGCTCGCCTTGACAAGCATTCTGTTTTCTCTCGAATTCTTGTGGCTTTTCTGTGAATTTGTCTTCATTTTTTTTTTGCAGGAATATTTTACTTTATCTTTGCTCTTTTAATGTACATTTGACAAAGTTTGTGGCAGGGGTTTTAGTAATGGTAAAATTTTCACAGGACTAGAGCCGATCACATGGCAGGGCTTTTTACAACAACATGTAGATTCAAAATCCTAAATATAGAAGTGCAAAAAAAAACAAAAAACAACCCATAGCTTTATCATTAATTACTACTATCACTATGAATTTGCCCACACAGTGTTATATTAAGAGTTTAAAATGGGATACCTTGACATCCAGAATATCTGTGTCTCTTGCTGTCATTGTATCTCACCTTTGTCCTCCCTGATCTTCTGCAATTACTCTATGGTTATTTTACTGTCTTGCTCATTGTAAGTGTCCCAATAACAGCCTAAAATGCCCCGGAATTAAAATGTAAATATGCATTTCTGTGTTTATTGTCGTCAAAGCAGGTCTGTGAGTTGTGTCGGTGAGTAAAGTAGGTTAGTCATTGAAATCCAGTGGTATGGGAACCATCAAGCCTGCAACCGGTCATGCCACTTACTCCCATGACAGCAGTGCTGCTGAGCCATTTCTGGGAAATTACTTTTCTTGACAAGTAGGAAGAAATTGTCATCTAAATTGTTGAATCTTGTGGAATTTCTTCTAACAATTTAACTGTGTGGAGTTGTTCCATGCCTTTAATTTTAGTCAAGGCAGTATACAGAAGAACATTATGTTTTATCCCCACTTTCAAAATCTAGCCTCAAGTTAACATTGTGCGTTGTCGGAAACTCCCTGGATGTGTATCATGTTCAGCATTACATTTTAGATATCTGGAGGGTTACGTTTAGTGAACAAAAGCTTGGGTGAAACCAGGCAATGTTATCTCAACAGATGAAAGATTTGTGGTTCTGAAAACCCTGGAAGAGAGAATGGGTAAAATGAGCCGTACTTTACAGAAAAATTAAGAGATAATGATTCTCTTTTTGATGTCTTGTCAAAGGTTCGTTATTGCTATAGTGTGTGTGTGTGTGTGTGTGTGTGTGTGTGTGTGTGTGTGTGTGTGTGTGTGTGTGTGTGTGTGTGTGTGTGTATGCATTAAGCTAACAGTACATCTCAGTTACAGTGTGTATATAAAACTTGTCTATGCACATTTATGCAATTATACAAGCCAACCTATAGCATATTTTCTCTCTGGTTATTATTAAAATTCCACAGGGATACCAAACACTGGAGGTATGCAGCATCCCCATAATATTTTTTTTATCATGGGCTGAAATGTGTCAACTAGTCATCCGACAATGTTCTAATCTTTATGTTTATGTTTTATTGTATATGTGGTATCATTTGATATATAACATGTAATATTAAACTGCCATGGCTGCAATTGTAGTATTGGTTCAGATAGCAACAGCCCAAGTAAAACTAAACCACATACCAAAATCCTATCTAGTTACTTCATTTTATACGTTGGATGCAGTTATGGCATAAATGAAACTGAAACATTACTAATATTATGAAAATATTATTTAAAATAACAAGCTAATGTTAAGTCCTCTTAAAAAGACCAACCAAACGCTGACAGATATGTATATTTATTTATTTTCTTTCTTTCTTTCACACACCCATAACTGTATGTATGCACATAGTATGTACAATGTCTTGATGCATGCTCAGAAAATCCAAGGAAGGTGAATCAGTTCATCTGGATACAACGTTTATTGACAGATCCGTTTCATCAGTATGTACAATCTTCACAGTCTTGTCTGAACTTTTCTAAGTACTGTTGGAATGTACTGGCTGTTGGTGGAGAACACTTTTATTAGAATAATGACATTTCTCTAAATCAGCCTTCAACCGGTAATTCCAGTTCATGTTTTGAAAGACATTCAGTCTAGGTGCATTAAAAATGTCCTGGTTGGTGTTTTTGAATGTTACAGGTTGATGGACCAGTTTTTTTTAAACGGAGTAGGTTTGTTTTTCTATCGTGATGCTCTGCTTCGGATTGGTTCAGGGGAGCATTATTAATAGGGTGTTGATTTCAAAATTGTTCTTGATTTTCTAACACACATGTTAATTGTTCTGAACGTTAAGCTGTTTGTGTACCCATAAGCTGGGCAAGAAGGCCTCCAGGCTATAGAAATCTACGCCTGTGAAGATCGCTTTTCACACCCTAAACCACAGCAAAACTAGCAAGCCAACTTTACGTTTAGCTTACACAGGCATTGTACAGGGGGCCTAAACTTAACTGATAAAGTAAAGTAGTTTTGGTAGCATATCTAAAAGAGACCGCATAGAAGAGACAGCAGCAAAAGATATTTGCCGGGTGTTAGAACAACTTTAGCACCTCCATATTGTTGTTGTAATTTTTCCCCCCAAATAAATCTAGCCACCACACAGGATGTTTGAGCGACAAAGGTATGCATACACCCAGTACTGTATACTGTTGGAATCTTAACTTTCATGGGAGATGTGGATTTCAAAAATGCCACAAAGTCAAAAGCAGAACCTACTGTTCTTTTTACAAAGTGCTCAAACTTGTTCCTCGAGGGGGATGACTGAAAAAAAAGTCAGTGCATGTGAATTAAGTAAAGAGGCTATCCATTAGGGCTGAACACAGTAGGAGCCTCCACCAGACTATGCAACAGTTTCATTCCTCAGGCTGTGAGGTTCCTCAACAGCCTGAACGCTTAGACCTTCCACAAAATGACTTTTTGACCTTCTTACTCACTGTCCATGTCAGGTGTGCTTGTGATGTTTTGGTCTGTGAAGCAATTTTTGTTTTTAATGCACTTTTGTTTTTAATATTTACTACGTGTTATTTGTTTTTATGTGGCACTGTGGTCCGTGTGAAACGTAATCTCGTTCCCCTATATGTATGAGACATGCATGCAGGTAATGACAAATAAAAGCAGTCTAAGTCTAAGGAGAGTCTTTCTACTGTATCCCATATTCACAAAGGATATCTTGTACTCAGTAATAAATAGCATTAGGGGGATATTGGACATCCCTGCAGGAAGAAACATGGCATTAAGCACAGGTAAGGAGCAAGGGTGTACTAATTTGATTAACAAGTCTAAACAGTACGCGATTTCATTATTTTTACTCATCTATACAATAAAGGACTTAGAAAGCTGACTTCTGGCAGCTTTTTAACCTGCCACATAATGACAATCAACAAATGAATTGGCTGATTTGAAGATGCATTGCATCTTCAATAGAAAATGCTTTAGCAGTGACAGCGCTATATAAAACAACTCAATGACTGCTAGCTGCTCTTCAGTGTTCAGACTGCAGCACTTAGTGTGCCAGGTGTTTTGCTCAAGATTTTTCCACAAGACAAATGGAAAAGTGCCATAGCCCTCAAACATCCCATTAATGTCTTATAAGCCTCCCACCAACCACCAAGCCCCAAAAGCTCAATTTTATTACAGAATCTTGTCTTTGTCAGGCATAGCTTCCAGTTTACGTTTTCAGGTAATTATAGCGTTGTGCACACTAGAGTGGCACAAATTAGCACTTTGGGTGAAGAATCAGTTGGCTGGTTGCCCATCAGTGCCTTTATGGCCTGGACATGATAGACACACAAACAAAAATGCCTGTAAAAGGCACACAAAGTGTTACTCAACATTTGAATGGTGGATGTTTTCTTGTTTTTTTTCTTGGTTAGGTTGTGAAAACTTGATTGATTTGGAGTCTTGACTGAATTGCTCTGACTTTACAGTTCAGCATGAAGATGATGCTAATCATCTGATCTGAGTTTATTGAATAAAGTTGGCTGATTATTTGTTATCATCACAGGGTAATCCTGTATCTGGCCCTCCATGTTTATAGAGTACCAATATGCGGATAAAGGGGTGGTCACATTTCCATAGACGTAACTGAACTTGTTTCACTTCTCACCAAGAATCAGGGCGCAGCTGGATATGACGTCTTTCTACAGGAATAGCTTTTGTCCATGCCTCTAAACAGCATGGATAACCATTGCTATATAGGTGGTTAGTTAGCTTTTAATCTTTTGCCACATCTGTCCTGTCCTGTCCTGTCCTAGCCATCTTACAAAGTGTGTGATGTTTGGGAACATTGTTTGCTGTTCAAAAGGTAAATGTTTCTCACCAGTTGGAGAGAAATTTGTACGAATATTGCTCTTTTGGGGAACGCTGTCCTCCAACATGTTTTTCATTTGTATATTGTATGCTAATTATTACTGAACCACTGTTAACATTACATTTCACCTACAAGCATTTTCATTGAAATGTCATCCGCAAGTAATTAGTAATGCATCACTCTGGAGGAGCCTAGCAGCATGTTGACTGAAACTTTAGGTAGCTCAGGCCTTAGGCTAGACATGGTGACCCTGGTGAACATTCCCTCTAGCCATAGTCCCAAGTTGTCAAAGCTTGCCTATCACTTCAACTGCACGCGCGCGCGTATGGTGCAGCGGCCAACAACTGTATGGCATCACAACACGCCCCCATTGTCATATACGGTAGTCAAATGCTCTTGCGCATATCTACTACTACTACTTTCGGCTGCTCCCGTTAGGGGTCGCCACAGCGGATCATCCGTTTCCATTTCTTCCTGTCTTCTGCGTCTTCCTCTGTCACACCAGCCACCTGCATGTCTTCCCTCACCACATCCATAAACCTCCTCTTTGGCCTTCCTCTTCTCCTCTTCCCTGGCAGCTCCATATTCAGCATCCTTCTCCCAATATACTCAGCATCTCTCCTCCACACATGTCCAAGCCATCTCAATCTTGCCTCTCTTGCTTTGTCTCCAAACCGTCCAACCTGAGCGGTCCCTCTAATATCCACTACTACTTTCGGCTGCTCCCGTTAGGGGTCGCCACAGCAGATCATCCGTTTCCATTTCTTCCTGTCTTCTGCGTCTTCCTCTGTCACACCAACCACCTGCATGTCTTCCCTCACCACATCCATAAACCTCCTCTTTGGAACTTCCTCTTCTCCTCTTCCCTGGCAGCTCCATATTTAGCATCCTTCTCCCAATATACTCAGCATCTCTCCTCCACACAAGCCATCTCAATCTTGCCTCTCTTGCTTTGTCTCCAAACCGTCCAACCTGAGCGGTCCCTCTAATATAATCGCTCCTAATCCTGTCCTTCTTCGTTACTCCCAGTGAAAATCTTAGCATCTTCAACTCTGCCACCTCCAGCTCCGCCTCCTGTCTTTTCGTCAGTGCCACTGTCTCCAAACCATATAACATGGCTGGTCTCACAACCATCTTGTAAACTTTCCCTTTAACTCTTGCTGGTACCCTTCTGTCGCAAATCACTCCTGACACACTTCTCCACCCACTCCAACCTGCCTGCACTCTCTTTTTCACCTCTCTACTGCACTCCCCGTTACTTTGGACAGTTGACCCCAAGTATTTAAACTCAAATGCCTTTGTCACCTCCACTCCTTGCATCCTCACCATTCCACTGTCCTCTCTCTCATTCACGCATAGGTATTCCGTCTTGCTCCTACTGACTTTCATTCCTCTTCTCTCCAGTGCATACCGCCACCTCTCCAGGCTCTCCTCAACCTGCACCCTACTCTCGCTACAGATCACAATGTCATCCGCGAACATCATCGTCCATGGAGACTCCTGCCTGATCTTGTCCGTCAACCTGTCCATCACCATTGCAAACAAGAAAGGGCTCAGAGCCGATCCTTGATGTAATCCCACCTCCACCTTGAACCCATCTGTCATTCCAACCGCACACCTCACCATTGTCACACTTCCCTCATACGTATCCTGCACCACTCCTACATACTTCTCTGCAACTCCTGACTTCCTCATACAATACCACACCTCCTCTGTCGGCACTCTGTCATAAGCTTTCTCTAAACCTACAAAGACACAATGCAACTCTTTCTGGCCTTCTCTATACTTTTCAATTAACATTCTCAAAGCAAACATCGCATCTGTGGTGCTCTTTCGTGGCATGAACCCATACTGCTGCTCGCTGATCATCACCTCTCCTCTTAACCTAGCTTCTATTACTCTTTCCCAAATCTTCATGCTGTGGCTGATCAACTTCATACCTCTGTAGTTGTTACAGTTCTGCACATCGCCCTTGTTCTTGAAAATCGGTACCAGTATGCTTCTTCTCCACTCCTCAGGCATCCTCTCACTTTCCAGGATTGTGTTAAACAATCTAGCTAAAAACTCCACTGCCATCTCTCCTAAACATCTCCATGCCTCCACAGGTATGTCATCAGGACCAACTGCCTTTCCACTCTTCATCCTCTTCATAGCTGCCCTTACTTCCTCCTTGCTAATCCGCTGAACTTCCTGATTCACTATCCCTACATCATCCAACCTTCTCTCTCTCTCTCTCTCTCTCTCTCTCTCTCTCTCTCTCTCTCTCTCTCTCTCTCTCTCTCTCCCTCTCTCTCTCTCTCTCTCTCATTTTCTTCATTCATCAGCCCCTCAAAGTATTCCTTCCACCTTCTTAGCACACTCTCCTCGCTTGTCAGCACATTTCCATCTCTATCCTTGATCGCCCTAACTTGTTGCACATCCTTTGCAGCTTGGTCCCTCTGTCTAGCCAATCGGTACAAGTCCTTTTCTCCTTCCTTAGTGTCTAATCTGTCATACAACTCACCATACGCCTTTTCCTTTGCCTTTGCCACCTCTCTCTTTGCTTTACGCTGCATCTCCTTGTACTCCTGTCTACTTTCTTCATCTCTCTTACTATCCCACTTCTTCTTTGCCAACCTTTTCCTCTGTATAATTTGCTGTACTTCCTCATTCCACCACCAAGTCTCCTTGTCTTCCTCCCTCTGTCCTGATGACACACCAAGTACCTTCCTAGCTGTCTCCCTCACTATTTCTGCAGTGGTTGTCCAGCCATCTGGCAACTCTTCACTACCACCCAGTGCCTGTCTTAACTCCTGCCTTAACTCCACACAACAGTCTTCCTTCTTCAACTTCCACCATTTGATCTTCGGCTGTGTCTTCACTCGCTTCCTCTTCTTGGTCTCCAAAGTCATCCTACAGACCACCATCCGATGCTGCGTAGCTACGTTCTCCCCTGTCACCACCTTGCAGTCTCCAATCCCTTTTAGATGGCGCCTTCTACATAAGATATAGTCCACCTTTGTGCACTTTCCTCCACTCTTGTATGTCACCCTGTGTTCCTCCCTCGTCTTGAAATATGTATTCACCACAGCCATTTCCATCCTTTGCGCAAAATCGACCACCATCTGTCCTTCCACATTTCTCTTCTTGACTCCATACCTTCCCATCACCTCCTCATCACCTCTGTTCCCTTCACCAACATGTCCATTGAAGTACGCTCCAATCACCACTCTCTCCTCCTTGGGTACCCTCTCCACCATGTCGTCCAACTCACTCCAGAATTCTTCTTTTTCATCCCTCTCACACCCAACTTGCGGGGCATATGCGCTGATAACGTTCAGCAATAAACCTTCAATTTCCAGCTTCATACTCATCACTCTGTCTGACACTCTCTTCACCTCCAGCACGCTCTTGACATACTCTTCCTTCAGAATTACCCCTACCCCATTACTCCTCCCATTCACACCATGGTAGAAGAGTTTGAACCCACCTCCGATACTCCTGGCCTTACTCCCCTTCCACCTGGTCTCTTGCACACACAGTATGCCTACCTTTCTTCTTTCCATCATGTCAGCCAGCTCTCTCCCTTTACCAGTCATAGTGCCAACATTCAAAGTTCCAACTCTCACCTCCACATGCCTACCCTTCCTCCTCTCTAGCTGCCTCTGGACATGCCTTCCCCCTCTCCTTCTCCTTCGCCCAACAGTAGCATAGTTTCCACTGACACCCTGCTGGTTAACAGTACCGGTGGCGGTCGTTGGTAACCCGGGCCTCGACCGATCCGGTATGTAAGTCTTACTTATGATCCGCATATTTGATTTGGCAAACATTTTACGCCGGATGCCCTTCCTGACGCAACCCTCCCCATTTGTCCGGGCTTGGGACCAGCACTAAGGATGCCTCAGTGGCTGGGTTGCTCTTGCGCATATACTGTGCGATATACGTTATACAGGAAAACGTAGGGGCCATGTGACCTCGGGGAACTTCCGGAGGAAGATGTTGTATGACGGCGATTCATTAAAATCGACAAAAGCTAAATAAAGCCTCCATCGCAATTATTTACATGGTGTCAGAAGTAAACAATGAGAGGAGTCATGGCTAAATTCAATCCCCCGGCGTACTTTTCCTTCGATAAACCAGGCGAGTGGCCGGATTGGAAGCGGCGTTTTGTGAGATTCAGAACCGCCACTAAGCTAGACAAAGAAGATGGCGCCGTGTAGGTGAGCAGCCTGATATACGCTATGGGAAGCGAGTCGGAGAACATCTACTGATCGTTTGCATTTACCGATGAGGGACAAGTTTCCTCAGGTTGGGGCATCGCCAGACGGAATGGTGCAGTGCACCTGCTGTGGAAGAGGCTGCATTGAGATAAAGTGCCCATACAAGCACCGTGAGAGCACTGTTAAGGAGGCATGCAGTGACAGACACTTCTGTTTGGAAGTAGTGGATGGAGAGCTACAGCTTAAGAAGGGTAGTCCATACTACAAGCAGGTCCACACTCCAGACACACATGTTTGCGGCTGATCTAGAGTACTGTGACTTTGTTTTGTGGACTTAGAAAGACTGTGCTGTATTGCGTGTTGTACCTGACCCACAGCTCTGGAGTGCTCTTTTTGAAAAAGGCACAGCACTTCTTTGAGCATGTGTGTCTCCCTGAACTCTTAGGCTGTTACTTCACTCAGGTGCAAGACAGATGCCACTTCAAGGGATTTCTATTCCTGCAGGGAATCAGAAAAGAACACGCCAAACATCCGACACAGAGGTTTAGGGTTAGTTGTGTGTCTTCTTTTATCTGAATTGCTGTATTATTTTACATTATTTAGATATGGACTAGCCTTTTATTGCTGTATTATTTTGCATTATTTAGATATGGACTAGCCTTCTATTGCACATTGACTGACCAAAGAAGACTTGCTCTTACTTTTACTTATGTTTCTCTTACACACACATCTGTCGATACACAGGACAAAAGATGCTTAGATGTTTAGAAAAACTTGTTTACGTTGCTTATGTTACAGAAGCATGTACTGTACTTATATTTGTTGGTATTGTGCAGATGAACTTCAGATACTTGTAAATACATAATTAAATGAACTTCAATACATGCACTTTGGATAACATTTGGTTTCCTTATGTCATTTGGCTGTGAAAATGTTGATAACAAGGAAAAAGTCAAGAACACATTTATGAAAAGTCAACTTAATCAACTTTATTGTTGGTGCAAGTATAAGGCCGAGCTTAACATCAGCACACATTACATTTTTAAACTATAGCTGGACATTGGTTTGTCAGTGCACAACAGACAGTGACAATCTTATCTAAAAATGTGACTGCCTCACCTTCACATGGAAGTATCATGTTGATGGATGTGGTTCCTGTTAAGATTTTATACTTCTGACAAACATTTCCGATGACCCTTTCAACATGGATTCTCAGATGTGTGTGTCTTCTTTTATTACCATTTTAGCAATAAAAAAAGAAAGCAAATGAAAGGGGAAAATGCTCCGAGTAGAGTACAGCGTTTACCACAGAAATACCAGAACAGCGTTTATCACAGAAATACCTGAAACATGGCGGCTGACTCAGCGCGCTTGTGTGTGACGTCATCTGTCAAAGACCTATTGGGGTGATACACGAAGTCACTCACAGGCGCAGCAAATACACCAAACACCACGGTAAGCTGAAAAGGGGAAATGATGGACAATGTGGAAAGTGTGGGAAACTGCAGCACAGTAAAGATGAGAATTGCCTGGCTAAAAAATCCAGATGCAATGCGTGCAACAAGGTTGGACACTGGAGTAGAGTGTGTAGGAACCAGAAAGCAGAGTGATTTTACAGAGCAAACAGAGTAGCTCTAGTCATACTTTCTTGGGGCTATGAGTAAAGCAAATGGGTCATCATAGCAATGGGCCATCGAGTTGCTGGTGGGCTCCACACCAGTTGAATTCAAAATTGACACAGGAGCTGATGTTAACATCATCTACGAGGAGACCTACCACTCACTCATTTCCAAACGACCACTGGAGCCTGCAGATATTCTACTTGGATAGCCCAGGCGGCAAGCTGCAGTGCATAGGACAGATCCAGAGCACTGTGTCCTACAAAGGAAAGACCCACCCACCCACAGCATATATCATCTGCGGATGCACTGTAAACAACTTACTCAGCAGGCCACTGTCTAAAGATGAATCTAGTGAGGAGAGTGGATGAAATGGTGTGCAACAGAGGATACCTACAGGCGTATGGTGAGCATGGGACATATACGACTGAACCTGTGAGAACGCAGCTGAAAGACAATGCTCAGCCATATGCTGCACACACAGCATAGTGCATACCTTTATGCTGAAAAAAGGTAAAGGAGGAGCTCCTGAGGATGGAGAGAAATGCCATCATCGAGAGGGTGACACAGCCCACCGACTGGTGTGCACCCATGGTGCCAGTCTTGAAGAAGTGCACAGGTAAAGCCCACATCTGTGTTGAACTCAGGCTGAATGAGGCTGTGAAGAGAGAACAGTATATCCTGCCTACTACTGATGAGATTACAGCAAAACTAAGGGGGGGGGCACAGTCGTTTCTTAACTTGATGCTGCCAGTGGGTTCTTCCAGATACCACTGCATCCAGACAGTTGTAAGCTCATGACCTTCATTACGTCGTTTGGCAGATTCACCTTCGAGTGGCTACCATTCGGAATTATGAGCATACCTGAAATCTTCCAGAGGAAGATGATGGAGACCCTGCAAGGGCTGGAGGGCGTTGAGGTCTTCATGGATGACATTCTTGTCTATGGGGCTACAGAGGAGGAGCATGACAGTCGCCTGGAGAAGGTAATGCAGCGCATAGAGATGGCTGGTTTGAAGCTCAACTGTGAGAAGTGCTCCATCAGGCAGAGTCAGCTGTGGTTACTCGGGCATCTCATTGACCGGTCTGGGATCTGGCCTGTCCCTGAAAAGGTAGAGGCTATTCGGCAGCTGTCACCACCAGCAGACGTGCAAGAGTTGAAAAGGATACTGGGAATGGTGAATTATCTCGGAAGATAGTACATCCCCAACCTCTCAACAGTAGGACAGCTGATGTATGAGCTCCTGAAAAACAAGAATACATGGACATGGAGTCACACACAACAAACAGCCTTTGAACACATCAAGGAGCTGTTCACAACTGCACCAGTACTTGAATACTACGAGGTGAACAAGCCCACTGCTGTGTTGGCAGATGCAAGTAGTTATGGATTGGGGGGTGCACTCTTTCAACTCCATGGGGAGCAGTGGAAACCTGTGGCATATTGCTCCAGACGCCTCACAGAAGCAGAAACATGCTACGCCCAGATTGAAAAGGAATGTCTGGCTTGTGTGTGGGCATGCGAGAAGTTTGACAGATACCTCAATGGACTGGAGCAGTTTATGCTTATAACTGACCACAAGGTGCTGGTGCCTCTCATTAACAGCCACAGCCTGGACAATGTACCTTTACGATGTCAGCATCTTCTCATGAGGCTCATGAGATTTAATCCAGTAGCAGAGTATGCTCCAGGGAAAACTCTGATTCTCGCAGACACCCTGTCACGCAGTCCACTGGCTAGCATGTGCACAGAGACTGACACACACAGTGAGGTGGCATGCTATGTGGCTAGTGTAGTGGGAGGATCCCTGCATCTACAAGCAAAGTGGATGAAATCAGAATGGCGACAGCAGCTGACGCTGAACTGCTGTCTATCTACAGACACGGCCAATTGTGTCTGTAGCGACGCCCGACCAAGCCGGAGGTAACACAGGGATTTGAACCTGCGATCCATCCCGTGTTGGTAGGCAATGGAATAGACCATTATGCTACCCGGACGCCATCAACAGCATTTAAAAGGACAACGTCACATCAGTTTATTTTAAAAGTGACATCTGGAATTCGAGTGTCCCTGTTAAGCTTAACCGCACACTTTGTTGATCAAAACTTCAAACAACACAAAGTTGTTCTTCATTGTCAAGAATTCACAGGGTCACACACAGTGGGGGCTCTGGCTGTCGCAGTCAGTGACATGTTCTGATCCTGGGGAATACCGAGAGAAAAGGTACACGCTATTCTAAGGGATCATGCTAAGAACATGGCAAAGTTCCATGAAGGATGCGGATTTACCCAGCCTACCTGTATGGCGCATACACTCCATCTCGTGGTTGAGGAAGTATTGTCACAGCGAAGCATCGCTGATGTAATAGCTGCAGGGAGACCGATCGTCGGTCATTTTAAACCTCCCCCGTTAGCATACTCCCGACTCCAAAGTATTCATCAACACCTGGGCCAGCCTACAAAAAGACTACAGCACGACAGAATAGTACTTTGTATATGCTACAGAGTCTACAAGAACAGAAATGGGCACTATCTGCTTATGCTGCCGACTATGACTTGCCTTCAACGTTCTCCAGCAATCAGATGAAATTATACGAAAATATGATTTCCCTTCTCACACCATTCGAAGAGCTCAAGCAACAGCCCAGCTCATCAACTGCATCGGCAGCAGATGTTATACCACCCATTAGCGCTCTTATGTGTCTCCTTGAGAAAACAGCAGAGATGGACCAAGGTGTGAAAATGTCAAAAGCCGCTTTGTTGGATGCGATCCAGAAGCGATCAGTGACATTGGATCTGAGCGCCTGTATGCAGTTGCTACAATTCTCGATCCGAGGTATATTGCTCTCTATGTACATATGTGAGTCATCGTTTTCTTCAGTGAACTTGATCAAGAACGAGGAAAGAAACAGACTCTCCAATGCACATCTTGGCGAGTGCCTCAGGACTGCCACAACAGCAAACAGGCCCGGCATCAGAAGGATTGCCTCATCCCATTGCCCTCACTTTTCTCACTGATTGGTGACTGAACATCCATTTATTTTGTCCATAATTAAATGGTTGGTTTTGGACTTATTTTGTGCCAAGAGTGCATTTTTTTTCTTATGTGACCCTGAACACAAGCTTTAAGACACACAGGTTTTAAGAATCTCAGGCCTAAATTATTACTACCACCACCACTACTACTACTACTACTACTAATGATAATAATCGTAATAGCAACAACAACATCTGCACATAAAACAACTTTTGCTGGCGCAATGGAAAAAAAATCTCCTTTATGTTTTAGCCCATGGCTTGGCATGCATGACATAATTTGGCCCTTGGGGAAAACTAATTGGTGAAGACTGCCCTAGGGGCATCAAAGTCTCAGACCCACTCTATTTACTGTGGTGTTACACAACGATCTGTCCTTGGGACCCATCCTTGTTCATCCTCTACATGCTCCCCCTTGATTGTGTCATCAGCCGGCATGGAATATCATTCCATTGCTATGCTGATGACACACAACTGTACATCAAAACTTCCCCAAATCCCTCTAATGCGTTCACACAGCTCAGCATCTGCCTCGAGAAGATAAGGGCAAGGATGAAGCACAACTTTTTCCCACTACCGACCAAACGCTCTCCCTCTCTTCCTCAATCACCAACCTCAGTATCAATTTTGACCCCTCCTTAAACTTGGACATCAATACTAAACATCTTAAACATCAAGACTTCATTCTACCACCTTAAAAACATCACCAAACTCCCTCCCATCCTCACCCTTGCTTATGCAGAAAAGCTCATCCACGCCTTTATCTCCTTGAGGCTGGACTACTGCAATGCAATCTTCATCCAGTACATCTAGAACAGCACTGCCAGAGTGCGAAAACACCACCACATCACCCCAATCCTGGCTTCCCTGCACTGGCTCTCCATGTCTTATAGAATCAACTTCAAAACCATCCTATTAACCTGTAAATGCATCCACAGCAGTGCACCACCATTCCTCAAAGAATTGCTCACCCCCCAAAATCCCTCCTGCAATATCTGGTCTGGCAGCAGCTTGCTCTTCCACCCACCCAGTACGAAGCTGACCTCAATGGGGGACTGGGCAATTTGCTCTACCCCCCCCCCCCCAATCTCTGGAATGCCATCCCAGACAATCTAAGGACTCCCAGACTGTCTCTGACAATGAAAGGTGCCATATAAAATGTGTAACACCTGTCCCATGTAGCTATATAAAAATCTGCTATGCGTAGTAGTACTGTGGGCGGGGCCTGGGTATGGTTTCAAACTAAATGGCGCTATCACCTGTATGCTTTTAAACTATTTTAATGCTACTCTATTTTAAACTAAAATAACTGGCGGTGCCTCCAGATAAATTTAGGATATATATTAAAGATATATCCCTTAGATTTTAGTTTTGTCTCTTGTCCTAATTTTTATCTATCCTTTTAACAGTTATTAAAAATGAATTACCTATGACAGTGTTTCTTAACCCAGTCCTCAAGGAACCCCTATCCTGCAGATTTTCTTTGCAACCCTGAATAGGTACCTGTTTGTAGTAATTCAGCAGTGAATGTCAGAGTTTGCACACCTTGCATAATTAAGTGCCGTAAGATGATTGGTTGAGTAAGTACAAGCAGAGCTACCTATGCAGGGTTACAATGAAAATCTGCAGGATAGGGGATCCTTGAGGACTGGGTTGAGAAACACTGACCTATGAGCTATGACACAACAAGGTTTCTTTAAATGTAATACCAAATTATGGTAGGCTATTTATTTATATAAAACAGAATTTCTCAAAGTCACATCATGAATAAAGACAAATAGGACTAAATCCCAAATATAAATAAACACAAAATAACACCAAATAACATCAGTCATAGGCCCAATAGCCCCCCCCCCCAACACTCTGCAACTTTGGTCAACCCACTTGTAAACCAAACCCCCGTTGCAGGCCTGAGTCGTGGGCTCATGGCTTGGGAGCGTAGAGGCCCAGAAACTGTAGTGGCCGCTTCACTTGGTCACACAAGCAAAATAAAAAGCACGTGCTCAGTACTCGCAGATCCAGGGAAAATTTAGAGGGGGAAAGACAAGGGAAACCGGGTGATGGGCGCTCGGCAGAGCGCAGAACAGCAGCGACACTCAAAAAGCACTCGAACAGAAAACAGTTCTCCAAAGTGGTCCAACGGAGTTGTCCTCTCTTACAGTCACAAATGATCCCTCTCCTGAATCAAATAAATCAGCTAAGCAACAAGTCCATACACTCTTTCGTGGCGAGCTAGCAACAGCTTGTCTTAACCAATTCTTCAAAGCTGAGCTAACTGCTATTATGCTAATACTAATGGCTACCTGCAATTAGGAAAATGAGCATAGTTTGCTTAATATGTACAGAACCAAGTACGTGTAGTCAGTCTAACAGCCTAACTTCATTAGCTGCATTATGTCAATCTATGTTTTCCTTTGTTTTAATTGGTATGTTCCGAAATGATAGCCAACCCAAATTCCATTCTCAGGTAGAGGGGTGGGGCTTGGTTGTAAGCTGTTAGGTCTTGTGCGTTGGAGAACAGCAGAAAGTGAATGGCCACCGTCAAGTGAACAGTGCAGATTGTTCGAGAGCAAAATGTGTTCCTAACTTAGTGGTTGATGAACAGTTATCCAAAGGGTTCAGATTTTTGTGATCTGCAAGAGGTAAATATGAGATTGTGTACTGCATTTCATACTGTGATTACATGTTATAGTGTAAAAACGAATTGTGTTGCTAATCGCGAGCATTAGCAAAATAGCTGTTAGGTTTCCATTGTTTCATTTGCCTAAACTCTAACCTTTTAACTGTAAATTATGACTTTTCTATTTTATCCTTCCATATATATTTTTAACATATTTAAACTGTATGAACTTCATTTTTAAAACTATATCCTAAATGAATTTTAACCAAATGTCTAAATGCATTTTAGCCAGGGCTACAAATGTATTATTAATTATTATTATTATCATCATCTTGAAGTGGAGCCGCCCGGATCATGTGCTTGGATGATTTAGCCAGTTTGAATGCCTCCTACAGTGGTGACAGGCATGGGCGCAAGTCCATGAATACTGAGATGGCATCCAGTGCTTTACTTGTGCCCCCGTCCATAGGGTTAGTGGTTGTGTCAGAAAGGGCATCTGATGGGCAGAAAGGGCATCCAAAAATTTGACCAAATCAGGAATCAGGAACATTTTTTGTCACTTCACTACATGCACTTGCGTACATGAAATGAAACGAAATGCCATTTCTCCCAGCCCACAGCTGTACAACATAAAGACAAAAACACATCCAAAAACTACAAGAACACACATACTCAAACTAACACATACAAAAAAAAAATCACTGTCCAAGGGAATGAATGCCAGCCAGAATGACTGTCGGAACTGCTGGTCCACATGTGTTAGCAGTTAGCTTAGCCTGCCCCGCTTCCGCATCCTGTCAGACCGCCCTTGGCGTTTCCTTCTCGGGCATAGCTCCAGGCGGGGGCCGTGGTCCTCAGGCTCACTGGACGAAGCGGACCAAGCTCTCCCAGCCGATCCAGTGCCAGCTCCCCCGGCCAGACACCCTTGACACACCTCCCCGCACTCCTCATGACGACATCAAAAACACCAGTCAACGCCAGGTGAGGCCGCCGCCAAACCGCCCTTGGTGTTATCGGAACTGCTGGTCTGCATGGGCTAGCAGTTAGCTTAGCCTTCTCAGCCGATCCAGCGCCAGTTCTCCCAGCCATAAAACTAAGGCAAAACTTAAGACGCAGGCATAGACAAAGACACTGCATTGATGGTACTGGGTAAGGTTGCCGCAAATGCGAATTCGCGCTGCCAACTTCTGACACCGGCACTGGGTGAGGCTGCTGCAAACGCGAATTTGCGCAGCAATCTTCCCACGCCGGAAGCAGAAATAGAATCAGTATATGGATTGACAAGACCATACGTTACATTACATACAGTCATTTAGCCGACGCTTTTATCCAAAGCGACGTACAATAAGTGCATTTAACAAAGGAAATCAGGAGAACTACTAGTCACCAGAGGTCATAAGTGCATCTAAACAACCATCTAAGAGCACAACCAGTGCTAAAGTAAAAGTGCAAGAAAGAGTTTTTTTGTTTGTATTCACGCAGTAAAAAAAAAACCAATCAGTGCTAAAAACAAGTAACAGGGTAGTAGTTCTTAAAGAGGTGAGTTTTCAACCTGCGCCGAAAGATGAGTAGCGACTCCGCTGTCCTGACATCAGTGGGGAGTTCATTCCACCACTGTGGGGCCAGGACAGAAAAGAGCCGTGACCGGGTCGATCGGCAGCAAGGGCCTCTGAGCGGTGGGGCACCAAGGCGTCCCGAGGCAGCAGAGCGAAGTGGTCAGGCAGGGATGTAGGGCTTGACATTGGCCTGGAGATAGGAAGGCGCTGTTCCTTTCACTGCTCTGTAGGCTAGCACCAGAGTCTTAAACTGGATGCGAGCAGCTACTGGGAGCCAGTGTAGGGACATGAGAAGGGGAGTTGTGTGGGAGAACTTAGGGCGGTTGAACACCAGACGAGCTGCAGATTTCTGAACAAGCTCCAGAGGTCTGATGGCCGACGCCGGGGCGCCAGCATGGAGGAACTTGCCGTAGTCCAGCTGGGAGATGACCAGAGCCTGGAGGAGCACCTGTGCCATCTCGTCGGTGAGGAATGGGCGAATCCTCCTGATGTTATAGAGGAGAAATCTGCAGGAGCGAGCAACCAATGCAACGTTTTCAGCAAATGACAGTGGTCGTCCAGGATCACACCCAGATTCCTCACAGTCCGATTTGGCGTCGCCACGGTGTTGTCAATGGTGATGGCCAGGTCTCGGTGGGGGCAACCTTTCCCCGGGAGGAACATCAGCTCTGTCTTGTCCAGATTGAGCTTCAGGTGGTGTGTCGCCATCCACTCCGAGATGTCAGTCAAGCACGCAGCAATGCGTGTCTCTACTTGTGTGTCAGAGGGAGGAAAGGACAAAATCAGCCGGATGTCATCGGCATAACAATGGTAAGAGAAGTCATGCGAGCGAATAACAGAACCCAGGGCTGTCATGTACAGGGAGAAAAGGAGAGGACCCAGAACTGAACCCTGTGGAACGCCTGTAGTCAGTCTGTGAGGCTCCAACACAGATCCCCTCCATGTCACCTGGTAGGAGCGACCCGTCAGGTAGGTTGCAAACATTGAGAGTGCAGAGCCTGTGACACTCAGCCCCTCGAGGGTAGAGAAGAGGAACTGGTGGTTCACTGTGTCGAACGCAGCTGACAGGTCCAGGAGTATCAGGACAGAAGAGAGAGAGTTTGCTCTCGCAGAGTGCAGCGATTCAGTCACTGCAAGGAGGGCCGTCTCTGTCGAGTGACCGACCCTGAACCCAGACTGGTTGGGGTCCAGGAGGTTGTTCTGGTGGAGGTACAAAGAAAGTTGGTTAAAGACAGCACATTCGAAAGTTTTGGATAGAAAGGTGAGATACTGGAAACTGATCTAGTTTTTGACATCAGAGGGGTTAAGTGATGGTTTCTTGAGAAGGGGGTTGACTCTAGCAGTCTTGAAGGCAGGTGGAAAGCATCCTGTCTGGAGGGAGGTGTTGATGAGGTGGTTTAGACAGGGAAGGAGTTCAGGTGCTATAGACTGAAGAAGAGGGGAGGGGACCATGTCAAGGGAGCATGTGGTGGGGCGACTGGATGTGATGAGGTTTAGAACCTCGTCGGGGGAGAGGGGAGTGAGGTGGGTTAGGGTGGGACGTGGAGAGGTGAAGGAGGGTGGGACAGTGCAAGCAGCACTAACCGGGTGGTGAGAAAAGGAGGATCTGATGTCATTTACCTTCTTGTGAAACAAATTGGCACATTCATCAGGGAGAAGGGAGGAAGTAGGAGGAGGAGGTGGGGGTTGACGAAGTCTAGAGAAGGTTTCAAAGAGTTTCTTAGGATTAGAGGCAGAGGGTAGGATTTTAGAGCGATAGAAGGCAGCCTTAGCAGCAGAAAGCGAGGAGGAGAAAGTGGAAAGAAGAGACTAGAAGTTGAGAAGGTCCTCTTGGAGTTTGCCTTTTCTCCATTTGCGCTCTGCCACTCTCAGGCTCCGTCTGTCAGTACGTACTGAGTCGGTCAGCCAAGGGGCAAGTGGAGTTGGGCGTGCATGCCTGGAGGTGAGGGGACAGAGATTGTCCAGAGAAGAGGAGAGGGTAGAGAGAAGAAGATCAGTAGCAGTGTCAGGGGGTAGGAGAAAGATTCAGGTGTAGGGAGGATAGAGGTAAAAGAGGAAGAAAGATCAGTGGTGGAGAGAGAGTGGAGGTGTCTATGGGTGGAAACCATGTGGGTAGGGGAAGGGGCTGAGGGGGGTGAAGAGAGGGAGAGAGAGTAGGACATGAAATAGTGGTCAGAGCTGGAGGAGAGTAATAGAGAGATTGGAAATAGGACAGTGTCTAGTAAAGATAAGATCCAGTTGGTTGCCGGCCTTGTGGGTAGGAGGAGAGGGTGAGAGGTGAAGGTCAAAGGAGGAGAGGAAAGAGAGAAGAGGATCTAGCTTGTTAGTGTGGATGTTGAAGTCACCGAGAAGGATAAGTGCAGAGTCATCAACAGGGAAGTGCGAGACAAGTGTGTCAAGCTCCTCCAGAAACTCACCAAGGGGGCCTGGTGGGCGGTACACAACCACGATGGTGAGTTTGACTAGATAAGAGACAGTAACAGCATGAAATTCAAAAGAGGGCGGAGAAAATTGTGGAATGGAAACAAGAGAGTACTTCCATTTCAGGGAGATCAGCAGGCCAGTACCACCACCCTGCCTCCCAGCTCTGGGAGTGTGAGAAAAAGAGTACACATCAGAGAGAGCTGCAGGTGTGGTAGTGTTTTCTGGCATGATCCAGGTCTCAGTTAGAGCAAGAAAGTTGAGGGAGAGCAATGATGCGTAGCCTGAGATAAACTCAGCGTTCGGCACCGCAGACTGGCAATTCCAGAGCTCTCCCGTCACCACATGCTCAACGTGAGTGGAGAGAGTGGGATTGATGAGATTGGTAGGGTCACAGCGCCCAGGAGTGACCCAACGTCTATGCCAGCCCCGGGAAGAGGAAAGGACAGGAATGCGAAGGAAACACATAGTCTATACTTGGTCCACAAAATACAGATGACTGACCGGATCTAAAAAGAGCAGTCCATGCCTGACAAAGTCTTGGCTTGAAAAAGTCATGCTTGCATTTGTTTACTCTACCCTTCGTTCAATCTTTGCTTGTTTGCTTGAAGCTTGGAAGTAGCAGCAGTGATTTAAAGAACACTGATTGCTAATTGTCTGCCATGAGTGCAGGCCACACCCTGGCCACTTAACAGCCAATTGGCCAAAGAGGTACACTGAAAAGAGGCCTATTGCCCAGAAACTGGTCACTTATGTAAAACTCTATCAAACCTCACACAATACTATTAAAACTGCAAACAGCAAGTTACCAAGGAATATATTTATAAGCTAAAAGGATAACTAAGTCAAAACCGCTAGGCAACAAGAAATATTTAAGGGCACACTAGGTGAAAAACAGCTACAGCTAGAATAAGTAAATAAGACAAGTAAATAGAATAAGACAGCTACAGCTAGAATAAGATCACACTAGGAACCAGCAGCAGATGTATAGACAAAAGGACTAATACTCAAGCAGCTGGAATAAGACTAGTAGCAACTTGTTAAGCAAGAAAGATGATACTTACTCTATTCTAGATGAACCAGCAATTCAGAATCACTCCAGAAGTTAAAATGCACACTCATACCAGATTGATCACCATACCAGATTGATCAAGGCCCGGGTTAACAATAGTCGCCATTGGTGCTGTACCCTCACAGGGTATTGATGGAAACTGTAAATGGCGACCCCTGAAAAATTGAGAAAGCCAAAAGAAGAAGAAGAGTGCCTCTACATTGGTGTAGTTATAATTTTTCTTTCTTTCTTTTTTTTTTAACATTTATTTTCTGCTGCAGGATTAGCCTAGCTCCAGAACAGTTAAAAATCATCACTCTGGCATCTGCCAGAATTGCTAGATTACCAATTTGGTCCTATTCCCAATATTATCTTGATCTATAGTATATGTTGTAAGGATAACACAGCTCAGCAGTCTTGTGTGTGTCTGAAATTGCTTCAAAATTGTGTCCGCTAGTGACATCACTGGCAGAAGATCTGTTAATGTGAAAACTACAAGCATTACTTCCTGGTTTGCTGCTACCTTTGGTGGGATATATTGAAATAGGCTGCATTGTATAGAAAATGTGAATAACAACACTACATACAGCTGTTGCAGCGAATGACCCTGAATACCATGTAAAAATGACAATTCAAAGATTGTCTGCCAATGACGTCAGTGGTGGTCACTTACCCATGCAATTTCAGCTGCGTTTCAGTTATAATTGAGATAAATAGTATCTCCACAACATACATTAGATGAGAATCATCATTGTTTCCTTTTAAAGTAGGGTACCCAAGATATATATGGCTATCTTGCCCTGTTTTGATAAGATTTATGAAAACAGTGTGGAAGAATTCACATGGCTGTGATCACGTTGGATGCATTTAAACACGAGGTGTGCTTTGCTGCTGCCCCCCCCCCATTAGCCTGATCACGTGTTTTTGGCAGCGAGAGTCATCTTGCTGTTGCTAGGGAGCCACTGAATTATCTGTCAATCATTTGTGTGCCAGCGTTGGCATCAGTGAATTAACTGCACAACTCCACCTGACTTATCGTTACTTCTCTATATTGTTAATCAGCGTATCTTTTTATTACCTATACCACTATTTATATCTGTCAAACATGGAGGGGGGGGGCACTTGCTTTCGCTCTTTTTCCTCCATCAGTTGACAGTTGAAGGCCCGCCCCTTTGCTCCTCTGATTGGACAGCAGAGAAAATGCAGGAGTGACGTGGGACATTTTCTGCTCAGAGTTGAACATTTTTCATCTTCAGACACTCCGGGCACTGCTTCAAAAATGCGAGGTGCCCAGGGTGTGTAACAGTTAGCAAAATGTTTCAAATCCATAGACCTTTTTCACAGCAGCCTTTTGACAGGAGATTGTTGGTAACCATTGGTGTTACTTTTGACATCAGTGAAGGTTCTGTTCTATTTAGGTACAGAGCCGTAACATTTCCCAGGGAAACTAGAAGGCAAATGGGAAATGGACTACATTTTATATAGCACTTTTCTAGTCTACCAACCGCTCAAAGCACTTTTTTTACAATTTATTACTCACATTTACCCATTCACACACACAATCATACACTGATGAAGCCATTGAAAACTATTGTAACTCACCCACAGGTGAGAACCCAAATGCACGACTCACAGACAGGAAAGGTTACAGTAACATTCAGTTTAATAGTCAAAGACAGGCAGGGGTCAGTACACAGGAAAATCAGCCTGAACAGGCGACCAGATAGAAAAGGGGCAGGCAGACAGGCAAAACAGGTTCAAAGTTCTAGTTACCGGGGTTTTCAGTCCAAACAGGCGATCAGATCCAACCAGGGGTAGGCAGGAGAAACAAGGTCCAGAAACAGGCAAAAAACATAGTTAAACAGGCAGAACGTAAGCTAGTGAACGCTGGATAGCTTATCTGTACATACAAGACAATCTGGCAAAGGAACAGGGAAACCAGGGGAGGATATGTGCTGGAGCTAATCAGGGAATGGGGAACAGGTGTGGGATACACAGGGTTGACTGATGACAAAACCAGAGGCAGGAACTGACACAGCAAGATGGGTGAGGACTTCAAAATAAAACAGGAAAAACAACAGACAATGATTGAGGTTATGATGAGTTGACTGAACTGGGAGAATGACTGAGGCAATGGGAAACAATGACTGAAGTTATGAGCTGAGGCTATGGGAGACAATGACTGTCAAAAATAACTTACTGAACTAACCTAGGAGATGTAGTAAAATGACTGAAAAGGGAGACATCATAACGAGGAAAATGACTGACTAAACTTAACTGGGCGACATCGGAACAAGGAAAATGACTGACTGAACTGATAGACACCACAGAGACTTAATTAATGTGATTAGTAACAACTGAGTTTACTTTCTATTTCATGTCAAAATGGCTGCTGTGAAATAGGTCTATTTGAAAAAAGTACCTCTCACTGCTAAAAATGTGTCCAATGTGATCATTAGCTTTAATGAAGTAAGACAACACTTGGACAGTGGCAAAACAGCAGGGGCAGGGGTTGGAGTACTCATTTTTGTACTGTGTTTGTTCATGAGCACGCCCCAAGAAGTACTGATGGAGGGGTTTGATGTGGTCTATAGAGTTCCTCTATCAGAAAGGCCATGGCTGCACACTCTGACAGCTTTAAGCCCGTGGTAGGAACTGCAGAATGGAGAGCAGCGATTAAAGACAGTTCCTCTTTATTACATGTGGAATGTCCTCCCAGCTGATTGAAGTATCAGCATATTGCAGCCACATTCGCTCCCACCCAACCCCAGAGTTTTAATAATTTGCAGAGGGAAGGGGGCAGATGAGAGGCCATCAAAGTCATTTACATTTGGGTGTTAAATCTCTGACACAGTCATTTACTAACTTTTGCTACACCAAGGGGGGGGGGGCTTCCTATTGTTTTCACCCCCAAAAATCAAGTTAAACGCAGGGATATAAAATGTGCACAGGACACTCAACAATCATGTACAATATTCACCCAGAAACACAATCAATACTTGCCAAGAATTAGTATACAGTATGTACTGTGCAGTGTTTATTGTATGGTCATGTGGAGGAAAAATAACAATAAGCAATCTCATGCCATTTAGCCGTTCTATGCTAAGTTAATGTAATCCTCTAATGTTTAGTGTAACACATCAATCATGCAAAAAATCTATTGTTGCATTAGCCTTGAAAGAACAATAATAATAAAAATGCTGTAATGGTTTTAGCTTCCTTTCCATAAATCATGCTTCGGGTGGAGGGAGGACACAGAGGGGGATGAAGGGGGTGAGGGGCTGCAATCTTAGCTTGCAGAGTATGCCATTTCAGCTCATCTCAGTAGTTAAAGGGATGCTGAATATTGATATCATATTGTACAATTAATGGGGCTGCAGTTTGTCCCTTTTCAACTTGAAGTGTTTTGAAATACTGCAAGACACGGGGAGTCGCAGCTTCTAACTGCAGTTGACCCAACACCTTGTGCAGTGACATAAAGCGGTTTTCTGTTCGATAGCCACTCAACACGGACACTGTAAATCAAGAGTGAATGCATAAAAACAACATCGAGGGGGAGATTTACCGTAACACTGGAAATCCTTTTGAATAAATATTGAAGCAGGACCCAAATCAGTGGGAAAGTCATTGAAGTGGTCATGGCCACTCCAGTTGGGAGATGGGCGCTGACAGATGCTGAAAGCTGACAGGGTGGTGGAATTAACAATGGTATCAACATTTGATTGATGACACATCTCACAGACGTTAAGTGCGTGTTTGTGATCAACGGGTCAAGTGCAAATCCAACCAAACATATGAAAAGAGGACATTGTTCTTACCAGTAGTCACCCAGTGCCTTGTATGCAAATGTTCATCCAGAATAACAATTGAACTACATTTTTTTGTTCGTTGTAAGGTTTTTATACAAATAGCCACGTGCTGTAGTCTAGCACACATAGACACTTGAGCTGTAGGAGTGCAGATCTTTCAGATTTGATAAGTGTGAGTGCCTTTCTTCCATGTGGTTTCAACCTGGGTCCTTTATAAGTGCTTTTCAGAGTAGCTACTCGGAGCTCTGCCTGAAAAGGGTTCTCTATTTCACAGACAGAATACACTTCCCAGGAAGTGGGAGGAGAAGATAATATGCCAAAAGAGGAAGGGGAAAAAATCAAATTAATAAACCTTTTTAGTCGGCATAATCACTCATTTTGAACTTAAACTGAACAGAGCAATGAAACAAATCATTTTTTGGGAAAGAATACATGTATTTTAATGCCCCCAAGCAAAACTAATTAAAGACGACACCTCATTTACATAAATAAGCATTATAATTTGCATGCAGGCACAAGGGAATAGAGTCAGAAAAGAAAGCAATATTTTGCAGTCTGCTAATTTCATTTTATTTAGGATTTAGGCTTAATAAAGATTCATTTTGGAGGGAAAGCAAAATAATCAAAGGGGGAATTTGAACTATCTCCAAAGATGCAGCAGCCTTCTATTCAAAGGGCCCTTTCCGAGTCACCAGATGACTTCTAATCTGGAGTGGCACTTCTTGGCCCAGCTCCAACACCAACTCCTTGAAAGGTAAAAAATTTTAGAGCCCAATTTATTAGTATGCAGTTCTGGCATCGGGTAGAGAATTAATGGCGCTGACTGATAATGACTGTAATCGTGGCACAAATGGGGTGTTGAAATAGCAAACAACGGGCACAAGGCATGTAATGGGGATTTTATTAATTACCCAAGGTCCCTAGCATGAGCGGGCTCCAGGATTTACTGTGGCCATGCCAGCCGGTCGAGGAAGGGTCGGCTACTCTAATCTGACAACGAAAGGGTCACAACCAAGAAGGGGTCTTGGGTTTGACCCTGCATGAAGTAATGTAGCAGACTACTGCACTTGCTTTAAAACTGCCCCATAATATTGTAAACCCAGAACGCTGGGGTTACTAATACTTAAAAGATAAGGGGGGATTGGGTGTGGGGGAGAACAGACATTTGGCCCAGATATTTGCAGCAGCTTTGGTCTAATTTCAATTAATAGTGACCACAAACAGGACCGTGGCTTGGCAGACTACAAATTTAAAAGTTTGAATGACCAAAAGACTGCAATTCAGATGAATTATGCATATTTTTCCATGAAAGAAATATATCAAAAGCCGTCACTTAACACTGAAGCCAGCCATCTCAATCTCTTTGTTCGCCATTTAGAAAAAAAAAGAAATCAACATATGGCAACTCTGTCAGGTAGGGGTAGCTCATTCACACATCAACTCATCAACAAGAGAGGATTGATTAAAAGTCCTCTTTATTACCCACTGCATCCTTAATGGACGCTAGACTTTCAAAATGGAAGAAACAATTAGAGTTTTACTGCTTTGTGGGCACTACTGATTTATATAAATCACTGCACGGGTGTAAATTTTCCAATAAAAGACGAACCACTCCGAGCATGCATAATCAACATGGCTGCACTCAGTACACACGCTACACTTGCACAATCTTTTTATATTGGCAGGATTCTTAGCACTGATGTGAGTGAGCTTGAGGGAATTTCCAAACTATCTGTATGCTTCATCTCTACTAAACACAGTGTTTTAGACCCCAAAAGTTATTTCCCCCAAAACAAGTTAACATACCAATGAAAAATTATGTTTTATGAATTTACATTTGAAGTGTGACAGTAACGAACAAAAAGGCCTTAACAGTCTTACACTCCTTATTTTGTAATTGTTCATGCAATTACACACACACACACACACGCACGCGCGCGCATGCGCAAAAAGTAGTCAGCTGGATTTTATTTGCAAGGCTATAACCCAACAATGGTGGGAGCCTTTGAAATCCGCAGTAGATAAAAAGTATGAGAGTCCATGACATCTGGAATGACATTGAAGTTTGATTGTATCTTGTGTCTCATCCATTATCCAGCAACAATGGAAGGTGATTGCAATCTGGTTTGAGTAACGTAGTTAAACGTTCCAGGGCAGTGTGCTGTATGGCCAAGATTTGATCTGTCGACTTGAAATTTCACATAAATAAATAAGTAAGTAAATAAATAAATAATAAAAAATATGAACCTGAGATCTTGTGTAGGGCTGGGCCATAATTTGATACTGTAGTTTCTCATCTTTCAGTGGTACCGCATCGGGATGAAATTAGGATAAAATAATATGTTTATACTATTTATAATACTATTTCTTTGTCTAAATTAATGAGAATGACAATCTATTAGCTAAAATTTCTCGCAAAATGAGGTCTAGAATGTTTAAAGGAGTTTTGTTTGAGAAGTAGTTTTGGTTTGATATGTAACAGTCCAAAATTTTAACGTGATGAACATCATTTGGATTTTTTAACATGGCATTTTTGCATTAAGGAAGCAGATATTGTGTTATATATAGCAGTATCGTGTAAAGTTCCTGTTGATTATCATGATAGTATTTTCTACACAATCCTGTATAAATAGGATCTAATACTGTGTTTCTCGTCGGTGAGAAACTCACAATACACGTAACTAATCTGTAGTACTGCTTTTCTCACAGTCAACCGACCACAAATAGACGAAAAAGTGTATTGTGTGTTGTTCCAGATTGACTATTTTTTAATTGGCTTGAAAAAAAAAAGAGATGTAAACATCTCTGTGAGTTTCTGGCTGCACGGTGAGCATGCTTTTGTAGGCGATATAATGTTGGCCTTGCTTTTTCAATAAAGTCACATTGCGTGACAAAGGTGTGAATACAGTATATTTATCTCACAATTACACCTCGGGGCATGGGTAGGTATAATATAACCTCAGAAAATCTCACCATTCAGGTTCAGATGTTCTTTTTGTCAACAGCTCTCTTTATTGTATAAAGGGATTTAAGGTCAAATACCTTTTTATTCAGTGTGGAGAATTCGGGAATCTTTCCATTCCTGTACAGAGGTTTCAGTTAAAGTCACTGGTCAAGTATGTGCAATGTTTTGATTCTCGTCAGTTGTTCCTAAAACGGCGGCTTGGGGCTTGGGCCCCCTCCGTACACCTGCCTCTGAACTTTATAAAAGAAGAAAATGTAAGATGTGCAGCCCCATAAAAGCAACTGACTACAGAGACTCCATATCAAAGGCCGCCGACGGTCTTTATCCACCTTATCCTAACTCTAATCTCACAATGTTTGATTTGTGCCAAAAACGAGCACTAATTAGCAAAGACACAAAACTCCGCCAACTTTGCAGACTCCTTGCATCCCCCCCCGAAGGTTATTGGAATCTCCTTCATAGAGGAAATGCATTTTAATGAATACACAAACTGTTTTCATCAGTCCCGCAAGTGTTATTGAAAATGGTACCCGGATCAAAAGACTTTCACTGAGGCTCCACATTTAAAGCCAATGAATGGTTAACAACTTACAGCTTTCTGTGATCATGCTTTTATCGCTGAAATCAAAATATGCACTTTTTCAGAGCCTCCCCTCATTCACGTGTCGTGACAAGGCTTTCAGAAGTGCCGTGGCTGTAGGTTTTATACTTAGTCGTTACTGCCTTCACTTGAGCTTTCATGTATTCCATCTATTTCTGACTGCGAAAAATATTCGCTCGTCTAAAAGGCAGTAAACTAAAAAAAACCTAGTATTTTATAATTATGATCTAGGAATTGTAATTTTCCCTTCAGTGTTTTGTTTTTTTCTAAA
The DNA here is from genome assembly GCF_029633865.1 of Lampris incognitus. Classification (NCBI taxonomy): domain Eukaryota; kingdom Metazoa; phylum Chordata; class Actinopteri; order Lampriformes; family Lampridae; genus Lampris; species Lampris incognitus. Next base: position 28,292,284 of record NC_079212.1, read on the forward strand.
TCCAGGGAAATGAAGACTCTTAGAAGCTGAGTTGTTACCTGCATGGTTTGTTAACTTCTGCCGGTGTAAAACAATGCACAGGTCGATTCATCCTGTCTGAGAGTCAGCTCATGGAGCTGGCTCCTCAGACGGGTCGGCATACACAGTGCTCGTTAAGACTAATGCAGCACACAACAGCTAATTACTGCATGGAGTCTCCATACCACTTGACCCCTGACCTGTGCCTTTTGGGAACACAGAGCCGGGCTTTGCTTGGTAACGTGTCCTTTCAGCCTTTCGAACGTCTCGCAGACAGGGACTTTGTAACATTGCCAGTAACCTTTCTGCTTATTTCTGCTTTCTAGTCTCACTCCGTGTCACTGCCAGCGATGGAAACCACCAGTCCTAGGCAGGAACCATAAGGTGCGTACCCTGTGTACTTGTGAAATACCCTGCTTCCTGGTACTAAATGTTTGTGTTTTTACCTCAAGTACCTGTTCCATGGGTGTGTACGGTACATTTGTGAGGTCATGCGTGAAGTATACTGAAAAACAGTCAAGTCATAACATATCAAAACCCGTTTTTACATAATGATCTGCATTTTTTTATACATATCAGCCCAGTCTCTTAAACACGCAGTGAATGTGTGTGTGTGCGTGTGTGCGTGTTGTTTTTTTCTTTTTTTCTCATCCCTTCCTTCAATGGATCTAAAGTAAAAGGGAGAGACTTAAAAAAAAAACTTGAAAAAAGAAAAGCATTCCTAGACGATGACACACACACACACACACACACATACACAAAGCAGTATCATCTTTTGACTCACTTGTCTGAATATATGGCAAACATCGAAAACTTAACCCCGCCACTTTTACCGCTTAAAGCAATAAAATTGACACAGATGCCAAGTGAAGCAAAAAATACACAAGCCAGGACACTGACTTATTGTGAACATCTGTATTTCTTTTTCCAAATTAATTGTGAATTAACCACAATTTCTTTTCTGTTCTGGGTAGCCTAATCAGTTTAAATGTATGTTTGTGAGCCACAGTGAACAACACTAAAAGTTTCATGGTGGTCCAGAATAGCGGCCCCCAGGGGTGCCGATGTGGCGATCCCTTCGTAGCAGAGGGGGTGTTCCAGGCAGGCGTGTTGCCTCACCTGGTCCTCTGTTTACCTCAGATGGTAGGATTAGGAAGCAGCCATGCAGAAGATATGACTGTAATCCACCCTGCCTTTGCTTGGCACTCAGACACGGTCCTCCGCACCATCTCCGGTCTGTGCTGCCAATCCTAAAGGTAGAACAACACTACTTAAGGGAGGTATTGAATATCAGTGTGGGCTTCTTTTTTTTTTTGCCGGTGGGTGGGTTTGAGGCTATATTGTTTATAATATAATATTTTGACAACTACCTGCGTTTTACCATGGGAAAGGGGTGCCTGCTGGATAGAAGATCTGTGGGGGAATCATTTCTGTGTGTGTGTGTGTGTGTGTGTGTGTGTGTGTGTGTGTATGTGTGTGTGTGTGTGTGCGGTCGGCAGCCAATTGAAAGTGAATTCCAATGAACAGAACGACGGCTGCACTGGTTGCTGTCTAAAGCAGAAAATAACGAATCTCAGATATGTGTCTGGTCTGTCTCAGACATAAACACTCATAAACTCTACTCTGTGTTTTGCATATTTACTTGTCTGAACCGGATTGTGGAAAAGAAACTAAAGTTTGCTGGGGATGGATTAATTCTGGTCAGGGAGCAGAGTGCAGTCCATGTGAGATCGACATTGCAAAGGAAATTGATTTTGATGTGTTCCTGATGTGTTCACGTACTTAATATGTAGGTTTTAAATCATTGTCAAGTGTCAGAATTTGTCACATTAAGCCTTTTGTATGGTAAAATTAGTAACAAAAAGCAGGCAAATTCTGGTTTTCTCTTCTCTTTCCATTTCTCTCTCTCTCTCTCTGTCTCTCTTACTATCTCACTTTCCTGATTTCTGAAATGCATTACAAAATCTAAATCATACATACATGCATATATATATATATATATACACACACACACACACAGAAACACACACACACACACTATAACTTTGTTAAAAGAAACACTCAACGGTAGGGATAGTGCTCAACAGATAAAGAGCAAAATAATCCAATTAGTCTCATAGAGAATTTACTTGACTAACTGGATTATATATACACTATATGTACAAAAGTAGTGGGACACCTCTTAATCATTGAATTCAGGTGTTTCGTTCAGACCCATTGCTGCAGGTGTATAAAATCAAGCAGCTGGCCACGCAGTCTGCATTTACAAACATTTGTGGAAGAATGGGTCGTTCTGAAGAGCTCAGTGAATTCAAAAGTGGTACTGTCATAGGGTGCCACCTTTGCAATAAGTCAGTTCGTGAAATTTTTTCCCTACTAGATATTCCACGGTCAGCTCTAAGTGGTATTATTGAAAAATGGAAGTGTTTAGGAACAACAACAACTCAACCACGAAGTGGCAGACCGTGTAAAATCACACAGTGGGGTCAACGAGTGGTGCATAGTGCGTAAAAGTCACCAACGCTCTGTTGACTCAATAACTGCAGAGTTCCAAACTTCCTCTGGCATTAACATCAGCACAAAAATGGTGTGTTGGGAGCTTCATGGAATGGGTTTCTATGGCCGAGCAGCTGCATGCAAGCCTTACATCACCAAGCACAATGCCAAGCGTCGGATGGAGTGGTGTAAAGCACGCTGCCACTGGACTCTGGAGCAGTGGAGATGTGTTCTGTGGGGTGACGAATCACGTTTCTCTGTCTGGCAGTCTGATGGACGAGTCTGGGTTTGGCGGATGCCAGGAGAACGTTACCTGCCTGACTGCATTGTGCCAACTGTAAAGTTTGGTGGAGGAGGGATAATGAAATGGGGTTGTTTTTCATGGGTCGGGCTAGGCCCCTTAGTTCCAGTGAAGGGACATCTTAATGCTTCAGCATACCACAACATTTTGGGGACAATTCTATGCTTCCAACTTTGTGGGAACAGTTTGGGGAGGGCCCTTTTCTGTTCCAGCATGACTGTGCCCCAGTGCACAAAGCAAGGTCCATTAAGACATGGTTGGGTGAGTTTGGTGTGGAAGAACTTGACTGGCCCGCACAGAGCCCTGACCTCAACCCCATCAAACACCTTTGGGATGAACTAGAATGGAGATTGCAAGCCAGGTCTTTTCGTCCAACATCAGTGCCTGACCTCACAAATGCTCTTCTGGATGAATGGGCAAAAATTCCCGCAGACACACTCCAAAATCTTGTGGAAAGCTTTCGCAGAAGAGTGGAAGCTGTCATAGCTGCAAAGGGGGGGACCAACTCCATATTAATGCCTATGGATTTAGAATGGGATGTCATAAAGCTCCTGTAGGTGTAATGGCCAGGTGTCCCAATACTTTGCATGTGTGTGTGTGTACTGGATTATTTTGCTCCTTAATTGTTGAGCACTTTCCCTACCATTGAGTGTTTCTTTTAACAAGGTTATATATACATATATATAACATCTAGGAAATATCTCATTTAAATCTCAAAACCAGTTTTAAGTTTTATGGTGCAAAGATGTAAATTTAAAGACAAAATTTTTAATGAATGTGTGACTACTCTATAGTAGGAGTTTATACTGCCCACCATCTATTGACAAATTACATTATGCTTATAATCAGTATAACTTAGTCGATGGTAGTAAAGATGGTATCAAAAGCTATTTGCAATAGGTCTTATTGCCAGTTAAATCTCCCTCATACAACTAAGGGCTTGTCATATTGGATCGTCATAATGGATTACTAGGATAGTAAACTGGATGTTTGGAGCAATTGCATTTGAATTGCTCTCAAACTGATTTAAAAAAATCGGATTTGGATTATTTCAGGCTACAGTCTCATTCTTGACTCAATAGCAGCATCAACACCACACAGTTGTAAAGCAAAACTCTTATTTATGCGATATACTGACAATTAAGTCCTTCTCATTAGTGATATAATGGGAAATGTAATTAGCAGTGCCAATAATTATTGTAATTTAATACATTTTTTGTTTACTTATCAAGCCTATTCTAACTAGTAATTAGCAGTCACGAGATTTCGTACTTTTTCTCAAGTCATTTTGTTCAAATACTGTTTTAGTACAGCAACCTAAGCAACTTCTAGATTGTACATAATGACATGCCACAGTGACAGCTCACATCACAACTTTTCCCTTCACATGACAGGCCCTGTATTTTCCTTGTTGCAAACCCAGTGCAGCATAAATTTGAGGTACTTTTTACAGTTCACTTAAGCACAGTTCTTGCTTAATTGACTCTTGTCGCAGAAGATTCATAAGACTTCCATTGATTATGTGCTTCTGGGATTGTAAGGCTTTCATCTCTTCATTCCAATATTTGCAATGACTGAATGGTCATATGCGGAGAGGTTTTTTTTTTTGAGACATAAATATTGTGCCTGATGTTCAAAATTATTAATCTAGCAAGATCACAAGATAAATGATAATGTTTTTTACTAACTTACTGAGTGGTTATATAACATCAAATGTGTTTCCAAGTAAATGTATTATTGCTTTGTGTGAGAGGGCCACACTTGAAGATGATAAGTTTAATCATACTTCTTAGGGAAAATGTTTTGCAGAGGTTTTACATTTGCATGACTTCCAATCACTCCAGTCACTTGAATGAGCCGCACTGGCAGTGGCATATTTACCATGATCCAATCTGCTGAGTTTAAGAATTATTTATTTCAAACAAACTACTTGTGATGCGAAATGTGGGATTTCATTTGTTATACACAGAGATCAGATGGCAGCAGAGTGATTGTCTGTGCAGCCCAGTGTAAGGACCAGAGGGGATAACCTTTCAGCTGACTGGACCTCAGCCCCAGGAAGTAGTGTCAAACAGGAGGGTGAGTGTGCCATATAAATGGCTCTTCTTATACACTATGTCAGTATATATGTGTAGTGATTTGAATTAGATGTCCCACTGTATGCTAAACAAGTGTCGTGCTTCTTTATAAAAACTTTCAAGATGTTTAAAAGTTATTTTTCACACACGGGGATCGCCATTTCGAACCCCCATGTTACCTCTGGCTTGGTCAGGTGTCCCTACAGACACAATTGACCTTTCGCAAAGTACCGCCCCAGAACGGTGCTTGTCCAATCCTACCTTAGCAACGGTCTGTCAAGCTTTCAAACACACAGCAAAATGCTGAAACGGTGTGCCTATGGGATCTGCAAATCGGATACTAGATATCTGAAAATTTTGGAGGGGGTGTAATTTTCTTTCCCTTCCCGAAACCCAGAACGCAAGAAGCGCAATGTCGGCAATAGATTTCGCAGTATAGCAGACCCCATGGCCAGCTTAATCCATCCAAAATCAACAAAAATACCTGTCTGCTCCAAGCTAAGCTTGCTACTAGCTATTATTGATAGCTAGTACGGCTAACGTATTATTACTGTTACTTTTACCCACACAATGCACTGATTTCTTCCTTCATGTTTTGGTGTTTTCCGGGTACTTCTTGGATAGTTCTGAAATGCTTGACGGGCATAGCAACAGTAACTAAGAGGGGCGGGACTTTGCGAAAGGTCAGTTGGCTGTCTCTGCAGGTGGGAAGCCGGATGTGGGTATGTGTCGTAGTCGCTGTACTAGCGCCTCCTCTGGTCGGTCGGGGTGCCTGTTCGGTGGCGGGGGGGACTGGAGGGAATAGCATGATCCTCCCACGCACTACGTCATCCTGGCGAAACTCCTCACTGTCAGGTAAAAAGAAGTAGCTGGCAACTCCACATGTATCGGAGGAGGCATGTGGTAGTCTGCAGCCCTCCCTGGACTGGCAGAGTGGGTGGCGCAGGGACCGGGACGGCTCGGAAGAGTGGGGTCATTGGCCGGATGCAATTGGGGAGAAAAAATCAACAACAACAAAAAAAGTTATTTTTCACACCACAATGAAACTTCAAGTCGTCGCCTACTGTGAAAATATTACTATTCAAAAGGTATTTGGAAATTTCCAGCAGCAACAATAATGGAGTACCAAGAAAAAAAACAACAAAACGTTATTACATATATGATTTGGGACTGGGCTGGCTTCTGACAAATACAGACTCGAGACAAAGTGAGTTGTTATGTCATTGCTGTCTGAAAAGTCACATCACACATTCATTACCACACTTGGGTTTGCACAGATGTGGACCAAAGTATCAGTTTCATGGCGTGCTTTTCACAAACCGCTAAGAGGTTTTTGTAATGTGCAGTATTGGTATCTCTGCACCGTGTTGAGGTGGTACCTCTGTTTCAACGAACAGCTTAATTGTCTCAAACAAGCACGCATGCAGCACGCACGAGTCATGATACCCCAAGGCCTAGATTAATTAAGCCAAGAAAACCCATGAGCAGAGAGCATTCAGCAGGTGCCTGTTTGTCTTGGTATGGGACTTGCTTTTGGCAGTGGTGCAGTGGCTCATTATAAATCTATAATTAAGTTACATTTTTATTTGCTTTTTTAACATACTGTCATAGGGGATCAACGTGGCTTAAACTCTGATTCTGTTAAGTGCACTCTTGGCTATATTGCCATTGTAGTCACAATTCTTCCTCAGCAATTACACCTTATCAAATATGTGAATGAGCGACTATGAATTATATTGTGAGAGGCCTCTCACTGGCTGCTATTCTGTGCCTCCTACAGGTCCTCTTGTTTTCAACCTGTCGTTTGACGCGCTTGCGGTAATGCTTACAGCCTCTTGATTTGTTCTTAATCCAAAACAAGCTTATTTGCCCAACCCCTCCTGAATGGCAGCGCACAAACAAGTGCTGTGGACCCCCTGCTGGCTGCAGGGATGGTCCATGGCTCCCCCGTGGTTCACCTCACTCTGTGTTGGGGTCTGTTAGCAGGACTAAGTGAATGGGGAGAGGCAGGTCTCTCAGGGTAGCGTCTGTCATTTTGAGTCACCTGCCATCTGAGAGGGAGGGTGAGAAGCACAGCGGGTGGGCCTGAGGGATGGATGAGCTGGGGCTATGGGAGAGGATCTCCCAGCATGCTGGGTGGTCAGGCCTGAATGAGAGCCATCATCATGGCGAAAGGGTCTGCCAATAACATGCTCCTGCTAACCATGTTGCCTGTGGAGGGGGAGACTAGGCTGGAAATTGAGGTTAACAGCCCTGTTATAAAATAAGTATTGCTGGAGTGTCCAAACACTCTGCTGAGAGGGTAAGTCTACTCTCTTTGAGTGAGCCGTGAGAAGGTAAATCCTGGGGCAGTCAAGCATTTTATACAGTAATGATGTGTAGTTAATCCCTAAACAGTTTCACTAAATCGCAGTCCTCGCGGTTAAGAAAGGATACGTTTCTGTTACTAGGAACAAAGAATCAGGGTGAAATTAGAGGTACAACATGTTTCATGTTGCTGTGCAAAGCTGCATTTAGAAAATCTTGCTCTTGACAGTTTTAATATCTTACTCCTATCCTATTCTGTCTAATCACTATAATCTAGATTTGTCCAATTTCTGTTGCTCAGAAAGGTTCAGAACAAGCGCTCTTGTTACAGGTCACGTTACATTGCATTGGAATACATGTTGTGGAAAACCTCTTAACCCAAAAGGATTATTTCCTTTTAAATCAGTCAGCGATTAGTCAGGTCTAAACTTTGGGAGATGCCCATAAACACAACTCGGGTTGAAATGAATCATCAGCAGTTTGTGAGATGTGTTCTGTGGTGCTAATAGTACATTACAGCAAAGCACTGGCCTGCACAATGGCTCACACTGTGCAGTTCAGGCTTTACCATTGAATCTCACTGCTTTCCCTTTTTCTCTCCCCCACTGTGTTTTGCCCATGGGAGGGACACGTTCTACGTGTTGTAATAAGGGTAGCTGATATAATGAAGGTCATTGTAATCAGAGCTAATGTGCCAAGGAGTCAAGACACTGTAGCTTTATTTGCTAGCTAGGCCCGGCATTTGGTGCCCATGGGGATCAGGCTGATAGTGTTATCTTTGCTAACCTGACTCTAATACAGGCCTTGCTCCACTGTTTATGTCAGCATCAGAGCTGAACTTTTCCCAGTGATACACTCTATGTGTGGATGGGCATGGATTGGGCTCCACTCAGCTCCATCCTGGTTAAATCCCGTCCCAAGGTGTTCGACTTCATTCGGCTCATGTAGTGAAGAATGCTGCGAGTCTCTCTCTCTCTCTCTCTCTCTCTCTCTCTCTCTCTCTCTCTCTCTCTCTCTCTCTCTCTCTCTCTCTCTCTCTCTCTCTCTCTCTCTCTCTCTCTCTCTCTCTCTCTCTGTCCTTTGACTTGGAAAACCGGACTCACATAGGCGCCAGTTGGATGTACTTGACATAGTAACATCACATTGACATCCATGGAGGAATCGCTCTTAAGAGATGACCTCTAAATCTAATCCTGTCCCTCAGGATATGCAAATGTCCTCAGCACAAATTTGATTTGTTTTTGTCAGTCCAGGGCGCAGCAGTTTGTTTACCCAACACAGTGTAAAATCAGAAGATATATTCATGTAGTTCTACGTTTTAGAAGTTTTATAGCGCTCAACTTGCCTCAAACTCGATTATTTAACTTTTTTTTCTCACTTAGTTATATTGAATAATGAGATAGATTGTAGAACAAAGCCTTGTGATCAAACAGAGCCAATTCTGATTTCATGAGCCAACATCTGGAGCCTTAATTAATATTTGATCGCTTATATTCTTATTCAAATCTAGACATTTGAGCATTATTACAGTTTCAGTATTAAGAGAACCATTAAAAAATGTGGCAAATATTTCAGGTGTGGTTGCGGTTTAAATTATTGTTAAAGCAAATTTCAATCCAATAACTCTTAAGTATGCAGTATGCAAAAAATATCAGATCTCAAAATGCAGTCATTGACTGTCTTGGTCAATGTATTTTTGAATTTGAGAGAGTCTGATATCGAAGTTCTGATGACCCATAGATTACTCAGTAATTATCAGGGACCCTAAAGTCCAAAAAAAACCCCACACCTTCAGCAGGGATCCACAGTAGAGATTGAATGAAATCCACTAAAATCAAAGACCTTTTTCTTATTCATCTGGGCACCTCCGGGGAAAAAAAAAAAAGGCTGGCCATATCAAATCCCATGTGACTCCCCTGGTCTTATCATTCAAACTTCCAGCCATCTCTTTGCGGCTTCCTGGAGGACCACGGTGAAATGATCTCTTTTGTTTCGCATCATTAGTTCCATCTGTTGTGCGAGCAGCCTGTCTGTTCCGGAGCATGGCAACGTGATGGTGGCCAGGGGCGACTGGAGATGCTACCATCCCAGCGGCTTGTGGCTCGACCTCCGCCACCATGATTGCCTGGTTCACAAAACCTGGCAACACACGGGCACTTTTCTCAACTGTTTTTACTTTTTTATTTATGCATATAAGGACAATGAAGGCACACGTGTCCCTTGCAATTCTAGTATGCAACTAGCATCACATTTCCTCCGAAGGAGGTTAACAATATATTGTTAACTGATATTTTGCTGTAGTTTAAACACAGTAAGTGTAGTTATGGTAGCGATGCAATTTAGAAATAATAAAAAAAGTAAATTCTTTTATTTATGGCATGATGTCTGTCTGTCTCTATCTATCTATCTCTTTATCTGTGTGTGTGTGTGTATATATATAAATTAAAGACTTAATCGATATATATTTCCATCTATCTAGACTTCATCTAGCCTGTCAGTTTAACTCAATCAGTCTCATTCTATGTCCACTCTTAATCCTAAAACACACTTTCCGGGTCAAGCTTTGTCTGCTTATTGTCTTGCAGGAGGGAGTCTGTGATGCACCAAACAGATGTAGCATTTTCTGTCAACAAGGAAATGTTTTATTCATGATTTACATGAATGATAAATCTTCAGAAAGTCTTAGTGCTGATGGGCATACACAATTTAACATCTGTCTTCCTCAGAATAATTAATAGCATAGCAGAACACTTGGGAGTCAATGTTAGATTTTTTTTCCTCTCACTTTACTCGATCTAATTACTTCTCTAAAAGCAAAGCGTTCTCCAAAGAAGACTGGAATGATGAACACAGCAGTTGTGTTCATATTTGTTTTATTCGGGAAACACCCAGAAAATATCTTGTAATTTAATCCCATAACGATCGCCTCACCGACCTGTCTATGTGGTACCCCTGCAAACCATGCCCTATATAAGAGATGAAAATGTGGCCTTAGTTTTTTTTTTTAATTGTCATGCCTAATTCCCAATTGAATATTTCCATAATGGCTCTGAAGGGAATAGCTCTGGCCTTATCTCAGTACTGTGAATGTAAATGGCAAGGGCATCTGTGTGTATGTCAATGCAGAGATCACCAGATCATTTTCATTGGAGATGGAGCCATCAAAGGTCATAGCCAATCAAATGACCTAACCTTGCAATGTAACACCTGGGTGTTAAAGTGGACTCATCCTATCTACAGAGATGGGTGTAATGTACCTCTAATGTCTAAAGTGCGGAAATAAAATAAGAGTTATAGGCTGGTGGAGGAGTTTCAGTGTGGGCTAAAGAATGCTGTAATTCTATAGGGTGAAATAGCTGTGTTGGTATCACCCGAGGTGACAGTCTATTGCCAAAGTGCTGTATTTGTTGGAAGCATTATGAAATAAAGTCTGAGAAAAAAGGCCACTATTTGGTTTGAATTGATTCCTGGAAAACTCCAGAAGTGAATATGCTTTCATTTTGATGGTATTACTGTGGGCAAAATGTGTTGTGTCAGTTTCACCTCCCCATTACTTTGCTCCATTAAGGCAAAACCGACTGATTTTATTTTTGCACAGTCTATTTTCTGTGATAAAATGAAAATCTGAGAGCTTTATTAAGTCTGAGTGACACCCAGAGCTGAGAGCCAACAGGAAAGTAAGTCATGTGGGATCTGGTTTCAGTTCATTTTTGCTCAATTTCCCTCTCCTGATCAAATACTGCACTTTCCAGTAGGGGCCTAATGGGAGTGTCAAGTTCACAAAGACCCCCTCTCTCTTCCTCAGGCTCCATTACCTGCGTAGAATGCCGGTTTTAGTACTTATGAGCACAGTCAGTGCAGTTTAGTCAAGCTGTGCATAGACTGTTCACGTCTTTAGTAAGTCTTAATTGAGGGTATATTGGAGGCTATTTTTTTCTTGTTTCTGCAGACTTTACCTGGAGATGCTACCATATGTTACATTTCACGTACTCCAAAATGGCTGAGAGGGTTATTGCATTGTGACATCATCCACAATAGCTCGCTGGAAAAAAGAAAAATGATGGAGGTGCATTCCCCGTGCCAATCCCGGACAATATGACCCCCTGTGGTCATATGTCCTCCCACCGACCCCGTATTGGCACGCCCACCGGAAGCGCTATTCCTCTTTCCATCTCCAACTAAATGAGATCGGTCGATGGCTGTTTCTCTCTCGCTGGGACTAAGAGTAAACCTGCAAATACGCAAGTAATCTAGTGATATCCTGGTATATTAGATACTAACTTATAGTTAGCTTACCTTTTATCGCCAAGATGTTCGTTAATCCGGTCGATGTGGCCGGCTTCTACGCTTGGTGCGGGTGTGTTAAACCGGCGACGCTCCAATGGGACCCCCATCCGGACTGTGTCTCCCATATCCCGCATGTTCACTACACGGGCTACTTGAGGGATGTAGACCGTACTGAGATCGACTGCAATTTCTGTAAAACTATCAGAGGATCGGGGCGCCAAAGGTGGGCTGCCCTGTACCGTCAAAGATGGGGACTTGCAGATCCCTTCGCACCTGCTAACGAGGCGGCTAACATGGTGCTACCTAGCTATAGCCATGGGGCGGAGGCTAGCAACATCCCTCCAATGCTTCCTAGCTACAGTCACGGGACGGCGGCTAGCATTAGCATCCCTCCGGAGCCAGAAGCTATCCCACCATCCGGGGTAGTTAGAGAGGACTGGACCAATGAGATCCTATCTCTGCCTGGTGAATCCGTGGCATGTTATTCGGCGGGTGCGGAACCCGAGGATTCACTGCCTGAGGAAGTAGACGATCAGGGCGTGGAAGACGACCAGCCAAGTTCGTCTCAACCAAACAAAGATGGCGACGCCATGCAACGTGGGTCCGAAACATTCCTCGCCAGTTTCCGCGATCTGTTCGCGCGAGCGGTCAAGTCTGCCGACATCGTTACCGAGCCGGGCAATCCTCAAGATCCGGTGGTAGCCGATTTTCCACGAATGGCAGAGAGGGTCAGGGACTCCACTCTACCACCTTATCCTCACATCGAACGAGCGTTTAAGCGGGCGGAGGCGGATCCGCTACTTAAATCGTCCTCAAAGTTCAGTCAGAAGGGGGTTGACGTCTTAGCAGTCAAGGTTAGGAAGCTGAACTACAAAGACTGGGAAATTCCGCAACCAGAGAGGGACATTTTATCGTTCAACCCTAACACCAAGGTGGGGTCTCGCGATACTCCCAAACACCCTTCGCAGTGGGGCCAACAGGTGGATCGTTACGCGTGTGATGCATGGCACGCCAGGACACGCGCAGCTGGACTCGTCTCAACGGCTGGGATGATAACAGCGTACATGCGCAAGCTCTGCAGCCTATCAAACGTCGAGCAAAGCAAAGCCGCCATCGCTACAGCAGGTATCGACAGGGCCGAGTTCGGTGACGTAGTGGCCAGCGAAGCAGGTTGTGAGTACATCTTGGTAATGGAACGCATAGCTGACTCCCTGGGATCGCTGCTGTATTCCATCGCTCTAGAGTGCGGTTCTAGCGCAGCTGCCTCCACCCTTTCGCGCAGACGTCTCTGGCTAGAGACAGCCGGTGTAAAAGAGGAATTCTGCAAGGAGTGGATGGCCCACTCCTGCGCAGGGAACCAGGGCCTGTTTGGAACGACCCCGGACATTATCAGCAAATACAAGGCCGCCCAGGCCGAGCGCGAAACCTTGCACAAGGAGCTTCTCCCGATGATGAAGAACCCGCCTACCCCTAAGCCCGCGGTGGGCAAAGGGCAGGGGGACAAGCCTGCGCGCAAGCAGAAATGGAGAGAGACTTATCCAAAAAGAGGTGGTAAAGCGGGGCGCGGGCGTGGACAGGGCTCACGTCCAAACTCCCAGTCTTCCACAGACCCAGCGGCCAAGGCGGCCAAGCCGGACAGCACAGACACTTCCAAGAAGGGAGCTGCCAAGTGACGTGTTTCGGCAGGATGTTACGACCCACACCAACAGACTGATTCCAGAGCCGTCTCCGGCGATATAGACGCTTGTTCAGGGGACACAGCGTGCGCAGGGCTAAACACTGCGCCTTTTATTTTGGTTTCTGATGCACAGTCTACTTGTTCCATTCCAAAGGTTGTGAATGTGAATAAAAGTTTTTATGTTGGTGATGATGGTGATTGCGTATTAAAAGGTTTGAAACGCAAGTCTGATTGTCTGTCTGAATCTTTAGGTAAAGATGATGATAACAATGTAATAACATCCCTGCTGGAAATATTGGATAATAATGACATGAGTGCAAATGAGCCCCTGGGAAGGGACTATGATGCGACAATGTTTAGTCTCTCTGATGGGTCAAATGGTAATTTGGAAAGGTTCAAAACGCCAATTCCCCCATCTGGGTCTCCTTTACAAGGACGAAGCCCCCCCATGGACGCAGGGCATGGCGGGCGGGGCTTCCCCAGACCCTTTACGCGCAACTTACGCACACTACCTGAACAGCAAGGTACAGGAGGCAACGAGACCTCTGTCACGCATGTTACACAGGTGGAAGGAATTGGTCCCGTCGGCTTCTGTTTTGGATCAGATAGCCCACGGACACCAAATCCTTTTCGAGAACGGTATTGTACCCCCGTACTTGGGAATAGTGCATACGGAACTGGGGTCAGTGGCCGAAGCACAAATCCTAGACAACGAACTCACAGAGTTACTCTCGAAAGGGGCAATCACGGTGGTTCCTCCCCTAGAAAGAGAAGACGGGTTTTACAGCCGTTACTTTCTGGTCCCGAAGAAGGATGGGGGCATGCGCCCAATCCTAGATTTGAAACCCTTCAACAAGTATGTAGAGAAGGTCAGTTTCAAAATGCTACGCACACCGGTTCTGCTGTCAATGGTGACACAGTCCGATTGGCTAACTTCGGTCGACCTAAAAGATGCTTTCTATCATTGTCCGATTGCGGAAAGACACAGAAAGTATCTTCGGTTTTGTTACCGGGGTCAGTGTTACCAGTACACATGCCTCCCGTTCGGATATCGCCTCTCTCCTCTGACATTCACAAGGTGTGTGAAAGCAGCGCTCGGAGTGTTGATGCGCAAAGGTATGCGCTTGGCATGGTTCCTAGACGACCTGTTGGTGTTGGCCCGGTCGCCGGAACAAGCAATACTCCATACTCAGGAGTTGATGGAATTCATGGAGTACATGGGTTTCACTATCAACATAAAGAAGAGCGCGACATGGCCTTCGTGCCAGGCAACGTATCTGGGTCTGAGTTTGGATACGGTATCCATGCGCGCAACCCTTACGCAAGAGAGATGGCATTCCACCAGGACCACGTTAGCACATTTCGTCCCGGGGACATATGTCACTTATCGGATGATCAGGAGGCTGCTGGGCCTTCTGGCATCGGCTCACCAAGTTGTTCCTTTAGGTCTGTTGTTCATGAGGAGACTGCAATTGTGGTTCGCAGTTCACTTCTTGAAATACGGCAACGAACGCCGGTACAACAACCATCTTATCCTGGTCCCGCGCGTGGTAGCGCAGGACCTAGACCACTGGAACAGAGCCTGCGTGGACATGTCTGGGGTCCCTATGGGCCCCAGGGGACCCGAGGTAACGATTTATACGGATGCGTCCCTCTCGGGTTGGGGGGCCATCCTTGGCTACAAAACAGCGCGAGGAGTGTGGCCGTCTGGGGAGAAGGTCCACATCAACGCGCGCGAGACGGAGACGATTTGGCTGGCTATCCAGCATTTCGCTCAGGATCTCGTAGGCCGTCAGATACTGATAATGACAGACAGCATGACGGCCAAGGCCTACATCAACCGCCAAGGCGGTATGAAGTCCAAGCGTTGCAGAGAGTTGGCCATGCAAATTTGGATTTGGGTCAACAGCAACGCGCTATCAATCAGGGCGCTTCATGTTCCTGGGAAGGACAACGAAGCAGCGGACATCCTCTCGAGAGGCGGCCCGCATGCGGACAATTGGAGCCTCAACCCAGCCATAGTGGCTATGATCTGGGAGAGGTTCGGGGTAGCTCAAGTGGATCTGTTCGCATCGAAACTCAATTACAAGTGCCCTCGTTGGTACTCGATGCTCCCGTCCGACCTAGCGCCGTTGGGGGTCAACGCGCTTGGACTAGATCCATGGCCCGAGGAGATGCTTTACGCATTCCCCCCGCGCAGGTGCCTCCTAGACCTGGTGGTCAAGTTCGAGCGCACAGGGGGTCGGTTAGTTGTCGTGGCCCCGTACGAACCGAGCACCCCGTGGTTTCCGCGAATAGTGCCCTGGATAGTAGGCAAGCGGTTCGACGTCCCGGAGTGGGCGGACGCGCTCACGCAAGCAGGAGGGCTGCTACGGGAGAGCCCCTGGATAGGAGGCTCCCAGTTAGCGGCGTGGATGCTTACAAAGCCAGGCTCTTAGCTATGGGACTTAGTGCGCAAGTGATTCGTGTCATCTTAGCGGCGCGTAAAGACTCCACGTATTCCAGGTACCAGGGGTACTGGAATCGATTTGACCAATTTTGCGCTGAACGCGACATGGACCCTTTGTCAGTAGGGATTGGCCCTATACTGACTTTTGTGGAGGTCTGTAGGAGTGATAGACTATGGTCTTTCTCCTCGGTCAAAGTCTGTGTATCGGCTCTCACGTTCTTCCGGGGGAAGATCGAGGGTAGCACGGTTTTCACGCACCTGCTCATGACGCAGTACCTGTTGGGTGCTAAGAAGCTCTCAGCTAAGGAGCTTATGAGAGCTGAAACTTGGGATGCTTCCCTTGTTCTGCGCGCACTAGAGAAAGATCCCTTTGAACCCATGTCTACGGCAGACATGCGTTATGTCTCGGCTAAGCTGGCTGTGCTCTTGGCACTTACCACCGCAGCGAGGGGTTGTGAGCTCACTGCACTCACCATCAAGGGGATGGTGTTTTCTGGTGATCTGATGGTCACGCTCTTTACAGACCCCAGCTTCGTGCCCAAAACTGTGTCTGTCCTGACGCGTAGGGCCCCAGTGGTGATACACGCATTTCATCCGTCACCGGTGACTAGGGATGAGACACGCTTGCACCTCTCGTGTCCTGTACGGGCTTTATGCATTTACATGCGGCGCACAGCAGATATTCGTAGGTCTGACAGGCTGCTGTTGACCGACAGAGTGAGCAAACCAGGTTATGCCCTTTCCACCCAGAGGCTAGCACACTGGCTGGTGGATGGTATTACGGAGGCGTATACCAAAGCGGGTAAAACAGCTCCTAAGCTGAAGGCGCATTCTACCCGAGGGACTGCTACGTCGATAGCTGTGTTGTCAGGTATCGACTGGGAGGTCATCCGCCAGGCGGCGGTTTGGAGTGGTGAGACCACTTTCTTACGGCATTATTACCGGCACGTTAAGGTGCGGTCGGTTGCCGACGCTGTTCTGGAGCAGGCCTCTTAGGATGCTCTCATCAGAACGCTTACCCCTTCCCCCCAGGGGTTTGAAGGGTTCATTGGACGGCTAGGGAACGGAGGCACAAATCCTGTCGTTGTTCAATGCAATAGCCCTCTCAGCCATTTTGGAGTACGGGAAATGTAACTTTGGGTTCGCGAAGCGAACCCTAGTTATATGAACAACGACAAAATGGCTGAGAATAGAGCCGTTCTCCTCCTACCCGGGCCACAGGTGTGGTGCTCATTTAGTTGGAGATGGTTCGACTTACAAAGAGGAATAGCGCTTCCGGTGGGCGTGCCAATACGGGGTCGGTGGGAGGACATATGACCACAGGGGGTCATATTGTCCGGGATTGGCACGGGGAATGCACCTCCATTGTTTTTCTTTTTTCCAGCGAGCTATTGTGGATGATGTCACAATGCAATAGCCCTCTCAGCCATTTTGTCGTTGTTCATATAACTAGGGTTTGCTTTGCGAACCCAAAGTTACCAAGGAGGCTAACCCATCTCTCACTCGCCCCGCAACGCTTTACTGTTTGAGCTGCTCTTTTTAGTCATGCTTTGTAATGCTGCTCCACTTCTAGCAGAACAAACATGACCACCAATGTCTTGGGTTCAAGACCTTTTAAACAGCCTTTCAATGACACAGGCTCAGCTGTGAGACCTGCAGGATCACCCAGGCAGGGCTGCCCTGCTGAAAGTACCCTCCCTCCTGTTTCAAAGCCACAAGCATTTGGCTTCCCTGGGAGAGCCCGTATTACCCAGTAGGGTTTATTTAAACTTGTCGGGAAGGTCTTGGAAATTCTACAGTAGGTTATATGACATTTAAGAGAGCTACACCACATGTGACAGTGGTTTTACTTCTGACTCACTCCTCTGACAGGTGCATTGATCCCAAACACAAGGTTGTCACAACCAGTTTCAGTTGTCAGGTTAAAGGAGATTTTTTTGGGGGGGATTTTTTTTCCTATTATTATGGCTCATGTGGTTCTGGGACAGCCATACATCCAGCCTCATCTGCATACGGCAGAAGCATAGGTTGGTAGGTGCTAAGATGCCCGGGAGGCCAGTTATGGTTACCAGATATTCAAGGCCTTTGTGAGTTACACTAATCTTAAGGGCAAGAGAAGGAGCAAAAGGGATAAACAAAGGAGAGTGACAGAAGATGGCTGATGACGTTGGCACCCCTGTAAAGCTGTTCTATTTGATGGCCTTTACTAATTTCTTTCCCATCCCTATCTATAGTGTATGACATGGCAGTAAAATGTAATTTGACACATGAAACACAGATTTTTGCTGTAATTCCTTCATTTGTCTTGTCTGTCCATCTGGAACACTGCATTTTCCCACCTTTTTGAGCTGTGTTCTTGCTGAAAGTAGAACTGTACAGTGCGTCCTTTATTTTTTAATCACTCATTTTTAACTTCCTCTTAAATTGCCAAACTGGTTGGTCTCAGTGCAGTACTTTTTTGCACCATCTTGGAGGACAACTGTGCTTTGACGAAGACATTATTGGACCATTAAACCATGGCCCCCTCCCCCTTCGAAGCACTTTCTGCCCTGTATAAATGCATTGGAATTACTTCCAGAGGGGAGGTGGTGCAAAAAGACCACGGGAAAGGCTACTTATTCTCTTAATGATGCCTCGTCCTCTTTAAAAGTCTTCATCCTCGTTCACAAATGGATGGTGTACAGCAGAGGAGCACCCCAGGGACTGAGGTCATCACAACCTTCTTGTCCCAGGGACAGGAAGTTACTTGGTGTAAATCCAGCCAGGATAGTCGCTCTATATTCACACTACCTGCTTTATCTTTTGTAAACCCTAATTTTTTTAATAAACATTTTATTAAGTAGTGGACATGACCTAATTGACATACTGTTCTCTCTGCAGGTAAAACCCAGGGTAGATTTTTAAATGATGTTTTAACATGCTGCTGTTTGCTACTAAGGCTGGTTCCTAACACTCAAATTTAAGTGTGCATTGTGAATGAAGTAACAACCATGTTTGTTTGTTTTTTTTTCTCATGGGAGTGTACAATAACATAATTCCCTCTTTGGATGAGCTGGACATAAAAACTATTTTCGCATATCAATTGTGGTTAGTGTGAGGGTTTCATGCAAACAGAAATTTGGGTCAAACACTAAAATCCATCAAGTCTCAAATTTTACTGGGGAGATGGAAAAAGGCTTCCTTAAGCCTCATTACCCAGTAACTGAATGCAAACACAGTCATTGTGGGTTTTAAATGCACTGATAAACAAGCTCACCAAATGCATTTGTCAAAATGTACACCTTGACTACTTCTTCAAATTCTCTTTAACAATTACAGTGAGTATACATTCTGAAGATGAAATACCTCAGAATGGGGCAATGAAATTTGTTTGTCCAGGCTCTTCCAAGACAAGCAGGAATATGACTACACGCTTAGCCGTCGTTTTATTTTTAGGTGATTTCCTTCCTGTTGCGTTTTGTCGCCATCCGGTATCTGTCATCCAATTCAGTTAAATATCTTCTCTTGTTATTCTGAGCTGGTTCATTCATTCATTTATATGTGTAACTGAAATGAGCTAGAGCTTACGAAATTTATCTGAAGTGTACTAAACTAAATGTAACTAAGGGTACAACATTATGCAACGCACTCTATTGTAGTGCACTAACGTCACTCCATCCAACTAAACTCAGAAGTCCTAAATCATTTAAGTGATGATATCTGTGATTTTTGATGTGCTGTTCCCCCAGTTTGAGTTTAAGAAAAACATGTTGGGTGTCTGGGTAGTGTAGCAGTCTATTATGTTGTCTACCAACACGGGGATTGCCGGTTTGAATCCCCGTGTTGCCTCCGGCTTGGTCGAGCGTCCGTACAGACACAGTTGACCGTGTCTGCGGGTGGGCAGCCGGATGTGGGTATGTGTCCTGGTCACTTCACTAGCACCTTCTCTGGTCAGTCGGGGTGCCTGTTTGGGGGCGGGGGGACTTGGGGGAATAGCATGATCCTCCCACGCGCTACGTGCCCCTGGTGAAACTCTTCATTGTCAGGTGAAAAGCGGCTGGCGACTCCACATGTATCGGAGGAAGCATGTGGTAGTCTGCAGCCCTCCCCGGATCAGCAGCGACCAGAACGGCTCAGAAGAGTGGGGTAATTGGCCTAGTACAATTGGGGAGAAAAAGGGGAACCCCCGTCCCCCAAAAAAACATGTTTCTTTTTCATTATGTTTGTGTTCGAAATTTGAAGGAAAAAAACAAAAAAAAACAAAAACAATGACCGAATATAAAGTGTGTGACGCAGTTAGGTCTGTGACTGACTACTGCTTAAGGCCACTCACCATGAATTGAACAAGATGGAAAAGGTGAAAAATATTAGCTGGTGCCACATTTTTTTCTCTTTTTTTCATGCAGTAGTAATTATTGGTTCAGAACAGAGAGAATGGATCAAATCAAGTAATAACACATCACATCGGTGTATGACATTGCATAGTGGTCTCGGTTTTTTTTGCATCTCATTTTATTTTACTAGGTGCTGAATTTGCAGTCCGGTGAGAGAGGAATAACTGTGATAATCGGCAGAATTTAATCCTAAAATTTGACTTTAAAATTCCAGCCAGTTGATTGGTATTCCCCTCTGCATCAGCCCGTCATACAACACAGCTTCATGACTGATGGAAATAGACGAGAAATCATCAGCACCGCTATAGCGCCGGAAGATGCCTATGTCGTTTTGGATCCCTGGTTTGTTTTAAGCCCGGTACCTTTGGGCTGCCCACAAGCACATCAAGGAAGGGGATGAGGTGTAGTCAGTGATATACATGACACGAGTCTCTAAGGACTCTCCGATTTGTATAATATCCTTCAGACAAGGTCGTAACACTGCGTATTTCTTTGATGATGGAGGAAGGCGAGCATGTTCTTCTTCATTGCGCCTTTTGGAAAAGAACAAATGTAAGACCGGGGTGTCGAGGGGCTTCCGCGCTTCAAAGTTGATATGAATCAAGCATGAAACGGTTTGGATAAAGTGATGCTTATCTGGATTCCTTGCCTCCGTCTGATGAATATACAGGGTAATGTGTAGGGGAGCTGAATAGCTGTGTTTTAGTGTGAAATCCCGGGGAAATGTATCCATCTGGCCTCTGAATAATTTAGATGGCTCAAGTTGGTTCCTGTTGCTGTTGTGTCTGTGCTCAGCTTTCTCTCTCTCCCAGTTCACCCCCCTCCCTGACATCACTCCTGAGGCTCGTTTGTGATGCTTAAAGGGAAGTCAGGCCACATGAGGAATTGTGGGGAGGAGAGACTTGCTTTCTCTCTCTCGCTCTCTCTCACTCTTTCTCGCTCTCTGCCTGTCTCTCTCCTTGTCGCTTTCTCAGGCAGACTTACCCACACTACTGCAAATGAGTACACAGTTTGACACACATTCTCACTTTTACCCCCCCCCCCACACATACTCACATACATACATACATGCATCTCATGTAGCCATGTTGTATACAGTACATACATACTGCACATGCAATACATGTGCACATCTTTCACATCCGTTGAGAGCGCCTGAGAGTTACATGATGAAAAACCTGAGCATTGACGTGCCTTGTGCATTGCGTTAATGAGATGGGGTGTGGCTGATAATAGAGCGTCACGTGGCACTTACAGATGCATTATGCAGCACTTGCAGAGGTAATATGTATCTCAGAGGCAGATCACAGACTTCTTAAAACTTCTTCTCATGTAGAGCATGAGAGCAGAGCCCAAAATGGATTTATAAGGATGTTTAAGTTAACTGCAGGGAGGCTATTACCCTCATCAACCATGCGTGTGCACACACACACACACACACACACACACACACACGCTCTCTTTCTCTCTCTCTCTCTCTCTCTCTCTCTCTCTCTCTCTTGCTCTCTTGCGCTCTCACTCACACACACATACAAGCATGTGCACACTCTGTCTCTCTCTCTCACACACACACACACACACTCACCCACTCACCGTCCCCCAACTCTGTCTTTCCCTCTTTCTCTCCTTCACACAAAAACTTAGAATTACACACAGATGCACAAACCGCAAGTGTGTGTAAGTACGTACACACACACACACACACACACACGCGCG
This sequence comes from Lampris incognitus, assembly GCF_029633865.1. NCBI lineage: Eukaryota > Metazoa > Chordata > Actinopteri > Lampriformes > Lampridae > Lampris > Lampris incognitus. The sequence goes on from NC_079212.1 coordinate 28,313,987, forward strand.
CGCGCATGAGTGCACAAACTTGTGTGCACACACATATACACACCGTCCCTCACCTCTGCCTTTCACTCTTTCTCTCTTAGACACAATTATAATTACAGACAGATGTACATACAGCCAATGTGTGCAAACACACACACACACACACACACACACACACACACACACTCACACACACTGTCCCTCACCTCTGCCTTTCACTCTTTCTCTCCTAGACACAATTACAATTACACACAGATGCACATACAGCCAATGGGTGCAAACACGCACACGTGCATACATGTGCACGCACGCATATGCGCGCGCGCACACACACACACACACACACACACACGCACACACACTTACACTCACCCCTGTAGAACACAACGACCAATATTTGCCCTGTATTTATTCTAAAAATGCAAACATGCCAAGCTATGGTTGAGCTGTCTCCTCTGGTGTAATCCAGTCCCTGTCTTTTGAGGAACCAGCCAAGATGAGGGGGATGGCATTGGGGGATAAGGGAAGGGGGGGGGGCAGAGAGAGAGTGAGAGAGGGAGAGGGAGAGCGGGTGGGAGGAGGGGGATATGACAGGCCCTTGGAATCTCAACCTCGCTCTCCTGGCGCCCGCACTAATCAACCCCTGTAATTTATGCAGAAAATATGATTTATATTTAATTTCACTACACTTGCATTGTTAATTTGAGATGTAATTAACGCGTCGCCACGGCAACTAATTTCTCAGTGCCGTAAATTATCGCTGCCTTTTCATCAAAATTCAGTTACTTTGGCTCCTGTGTGCACTCTTCTGATGCAATTAGGTTACCGGGGCAACCCGAAAGTGTTAATTTTCTTTTGTTATATCGCAGGGAGGCAGAAGTTTTTATACCACAGGTCATATTCACTTGTTTTTGGCTAACAAAGAGCTCGCACATTTTTGCTCTCAGCAAAAGCGAGGTTGAATCAAAGGCAGTGGAACAGGCTGTTCATATAGACACGTTTGCAGCAATGCACTTTGCTGCGGCACACACTCATTCTGCACTTGTAAAGGGGACTGATTGATTACCGAGAAGGGGCAGTTGATGTGCCCAAATTGTACATGTTTCAAAGTTGTCCTTTGGGCAAGGGCATGTGTGAGAAAGAGAATCTATACATGTGGTATGTGGTCATTGTTCAAATTTAAAATTTAACAGCGCGCACCCTTTCTCTGACCTTGCTCCTCTTCTTCCCCCTTTTCTCTCTCTTTCCCTCTTTCTCTGTGTTTATCACATTCTTTTTCTTTCTCTCTGTCTGTCTTTCATCTTACACACACACACACATACCCCACAGTACATTTTCAGTACCCATGCTCTCTTTGTTCCCCCAACATTGGCTGTGAAATGACTCGATATTCTAATCAACTGTATCTAATTTGCACTCCAACAGAAGATAGGGCCACGTGTGTGCTGTTGTCACCCTGGCTGGCGCTGGGTATGCCCACCGGATGCCTCTGAACCGCCCTGGACTGCCATGCTTGCCAGTCAGCACGTCCATCTCCACTCTGTGCCCCCCCCCCCTTAGCTTTTCTTCTGTGGAAATATCAGGTCATTGACTGCTAAGCTCTGGTTAACTGCAAAGGTAATTAAATTTGTAAGCAGGCTTTTTGGATCTTTTTTAGCGTCTTTGGTAATACTGGCAGGGATTACAGCCGGTATTTTCAAGCACAGCTGTGGTTTGACTCCCCGGCAGAAAGGGGCCATGTCCCGGCGACCTGGCTCACTCCGTGACAGACCACCCCCCTAATTGACTGACCGATCCAGAGTCTTGATGTCTGACGTGACACACATGGAGGAATATGAAGAAGATGACTGGTTATCCACACAGACCCCCACCCCTCCAGTCAGATTGAAATGTGCCTTGTCACACACAAACATGGCACATGTTTGTGTGTGTGTGTATTTTTATTTTGTTTTTAGTTTTTAATCTCATTTCTTTTCGCTAATGGAGCTGAATCATCTTCATTTGCCAATGCCCACTGGTAGCCTCAAGGCCACATGCCTAGCACTAGTCTAACATGTGGTCAACCCTTTGATTTTTCTCACGGCCGTTTGATTTTCACTGTCGGTACCAGGGGATCGGTTCACCATGTCAGCGTTGTTACAGAAAAGAGAGGAATCACGGTGAAAGATTTCTTTTTTATCTCACAATATTATCCCCGCTGATGTGAAACAACAGTTTGACATTATTTGCAAAGACAGCGTAATGCATGAGGATTCAGTGAGCGCTCTCTCCAGAGGCAGACCGCGGGGAGAACCTCGGCGAAGGCGCTCTTTAAAAACCCCAGCTTCCCACCGAGGCCCTGACACATTCGATTTCCACAACGCCTATCTGATCTCATTTTTTTCCATTTTAGTGCACTGCCTAACAACTCTAAGATGAGCGATATCGGTTCCTGTTTAGATTACATGGCCGCCTCGTGATTGTAACTGAAACCTCAAGTGCTTTGATCCGGCCTGCCTCTGATCTTTTAACTGTAGCCTAACTTTGACTCGGCGTGCAAAACAAGCGAGCGGTTGCTTTTCTGTTTCCCCCACTGTAGGTGTTTTTCATTGAGCAAAACTTTGCATAAAAGGTAAGCTCATATTCAGAGACACCAAGACGCTAGTTGATACAAAAAAAAAACAACAACCCTGTATTATATAACACTTGCACTGATAGTAATTCACAAATTACACAATTTTTTTTTCCATGTTGAGCAACTTGATTATCTCTCTGGTGCAGAGTGCGACTCGCAGGATAAATAGTCCGTAAATGTCAAAATTCATCCAAGTCAAAATTAGAAATTGCCACAGGGCTGGATTGTATCGCTGTGAAAACAATGAAAACTATGAAAAACAATGTGAGTTAAGATCAACTGTGTCTGGCGGGTCTCCTGTGATGAAAACAACACAGTCAGAAAGCTCTTCCTTCCCCACCGGTGGGTGCAAAGTGTGAGGAAAGGTCATCAAGAAGTTTTTTTATGTAACTAACTCTGTAAAGAAGAAGAAAAACAACAACATGAAGTTGATTAGACTTGTTTATTTGTTCAGGTCCAAAAGAGTATTTGCTTTTGTCACATTTATTCCCATTTTGCCAGCACATGGGGGCCCTGGAAGACGAGTTACCGAGGAACACAAAATTTTAATTAGTGTATTTTAATCATTCAGGCTTTTCGAGCTAATCCACAGACCCCTGAGAATTCCCAAGATGCAGCTCTGTGCTGCTTTACCATTTATTGTTGAGTCTCTTATAATTACTGTTAGCAGGTGGGGGCAGGGAGACGTTTATTATGTTTTTCCATCTTTATTATAATTACGAGAAAAAAATGAAAGGATGCTGTTTCATTAAGTTTAGAGATGATGCCATTTTCCCCCTGTTTTTCCCTCAATCTCCTTCCTGCCTTTGTTCGGTAATGCTATTGTACTGGCTTTCATTTGATGGCTTTCATACATTGCACAGCTTTATGGGCAAAAAAAACAACTAAACGAAACAGATCTCTTATTGAGAACAGACGAGGGGGAAGATAGTTTTAATGAACCGATTTTCTTAGACCGCTTTTCTTTCCCCTTTTTATTTCTATTTGCACAAATCCAAGTGGCGCTCTGAGAATGAAGTTGACGCATCTTCTGAAACACAAAATGCTTAATCGAGTTGGACTGGGATCAGAACAGAAAAGCAAAAGCTAGACTATGCTTGCCTAACTTTCACACTCGTCAATAAATGAAAGATAAGTGGCCCACAGTAAATCTTTAAGCCATGCTTTTGGTGCTCTGCAGGGATTTTAGCATCTTCCACAAATATTTTATGTGTTTGTCTGTCTAAATGCTGTTTTGCCACTCCCTCTTCCTCTGGAGTACCCACTATATGTGGCAATTGTCTGCTTAAGTTTTGAACCAAATATCTGAGTGTATTTTTTTCCCCTCTTTTTGGATTAGTTATTGTAGTCCTATTTTTTCATGTCTCTTAGGAATTAATTTGACAAACAGCTTTTAGCACGACTTGCTTTCATTGAGAAAAAGAGACATGAGACATCTAGTGTGTGTGTGTGTGTGTGCATGTGTATATGTGTGTATCTGTGTGTGTGCATGCATGTGTGTGTGGTGTTTCTGTGTGTGCATAACTTTGTGTTTGTGAGTGTGTGCATGTGAAACTGAGAGACAGAGATGTCAGCAGTTTCTACTGGATGCCATATGGGTTGACTAGTCCATCATAGCCTCTACTACAGTTATGTGGGACTCAACTACATCTCATAAAGCTTAATGCTTGCCATCATTTCCTTTTCTGTTGAGGATATCATTTTGACTTTGGATCTCATCAGCTTTCTCGAGTGAGCAGATCTGGGGTTGTCAGTTCGCTAGCAGGCAATACGCTATAAGTTTTTTTTTTCTTTGACTCTTTTGTTGTATCTTTAACCTCTCAGATTATCAGTGTGAGCTTTGACACCTGAAGGTGAAAGGCCACCTTTAAACAGAATTCACATGTTGATGTCAGGTACAAAAACGTCATCTACAGAAAGTGATTTTTTTCAGGATTTAAAAATGTTTGAATCCTAACCGATGTAATCATCTTTTCTGACATTGAGAGTTGCCTTGCTGCACCTTGCTCAGTGAATAAGAACCAGTTTCAAAAATGCAATACCCCTAAGCCAATATTGTGCAGACCTCATTGAGAGACCAATATCGTAGCTCAAATTGCCAAGGGTACACCGGACCAAAAATGTGGACCACCAGGTCCTCCTCTCTACCCTCGAGGGGCCGGGTGTCACAGGCTCTGCACTCTCAATGTTTGCAACCTACCTAACGGGTCGCTCCTACCAGGTGACATGTAGGGGATCTGTGTTGGAGCCTCACAGACTGACTACAGGCGTTCCACAGGGTTCGGTTCTGGATCATCTCCTATCTCCCTGTACATGACATCCCTGGGTTCTGTTATTCGCTTGCATGACTTCTCTTACCATTGTTATGCCGATGACACCCAGCTGATCTTGTCCTTTCCTCCCTCTGACACTCAAGTAGAGACACGCATTGCTGCGTGCTTGGCTGACATCTCGGCGTGGATGGCAACACACCACCTGGAGCTCAATCTGGACAAGACAGAGCTGATGTTCCTCCTGGGGAAAGGTTGCCCGCACTGAGACCTGGCCATCACCATTGACAACACCGTGGTGACGCCAACTCGGACTATGAGGAATCTGGGTGTGATCCTGGACGACCAACTGTCGTTTGCTGAAAACGTTGCATTGGTTGCTCGCTCCTGCAGATTTCTCCTCTATAACATCAGGAGGATTCGCCCATTCCTCACCGATGAGATGGCACAGGTGCTCATCCAGGCTCTGGTCATCTCCCGGCGGGACTACAGCAACTCCCTCCTTGCTGGCGCCCCGGCGTCAGCCATCAGACCTCTGGAGCTTGTTCAGAAATCTGCAGCTCGTCTGGTGTTCAACCACCCTAAGTTCTACCACACAACTCCCCTTCTCATGTCCCTACACTGGCTCCCAGTAGCTGCTCGCATCCAGTTTAAGACTCTGGTGCTAGCCTACAGGGCAGTGAAAGGAACAGCTCCTTCCTATCTCCAGGCCATGGTGAAGCCCTACACTGCCACCCGACCATTTCGCTCTGCTGCCTCAGGACGCCTGGCTGCCGCATCACTCAGAGGCCCTTGCTGCTGATCGACCTGGTCACGGCTCTTTTCTGTCCTGGCCCCACAGTGGTGGAATGAACTCCCCACTGATGTCAGGACAGCGGAGTCGCTGCCCATCTTTCGGCGCAGGTTGAAAACTCACCTCTTTAAGAACTACTATCCTGTTACTTGTTCTTAGCACTTATTGTATTTACTCATTAAAAAAACCAAACAAAAAAACCAACTTTCTTGAACTTTTACTTTACCACTGGTTTTGCTCTTAGATGCTTGTTTAGATGCACTTATGACTTCTGATGACTAGTAGTTCTCCTGATTTCCTACGTTAAATGCACTTATTGTAAGTCGCTTTGGATAAAAGCGTCGGCTAAATGACTGTAATGTAATGTAATGTAATGTAATGTAATGTAATGACCCTGTGGGATGGAGGTGTTCAATCTGATGATGTTAATAGCTGTTAGCAGCATGGTAAAATAACATTGTTTTGAACATAAATGTTAGACCAAACAATGAGCCCAAAGAGATTTAATAAATTCACAGGAGTCTCCAGTTCACCTCTGATTCAGCATCCCTTGGTTATGTCTCCTGATATTACAGCTGTGGTTCTTGGCGGTCTGCATTTTGGAGTTAGTTGTTTGTGCAGAATGACCTAGTACAGCAATGAACAGATTGTGTGGATTTTTACTTTTTTTTTTTTTTTTTTAAAGAGAGCAGCTTTGAAAGAGCTTCATCCATTACTGTTTACTGTATAGACCTGTTTTTCACTCTGGACGTGAAGCCCTTTGATGCTATTACTGTGATTCAGTGCTATACAAAGAAACTCGACGTGACTTAACTAGGGTTGTTGTGTCAGTAACAGAGGCCCAAACCGGTGCCGTTGCAATGTGTCCCCCCTCCTCCAGCTCTGCAGCATATGGTGCATACTGCCATACTGCTGGTAAAAGTCCTTTTTATAATCCTTTACTCTCCTCAAATGGCCCCTTGGACCTGAATCAGTTCTCTCTCAATCCACATGTTTCTGAAATTCCTTCAGCTTCAGTGTGTATTTAGCACCAAATCATCACTCTATTCTGGGATGTTCTGGAAAGCAGAAGGAAGAAGAAAGTATAAGCCGGTCAACTCAAGTGGCTATTTTTCATGTTTTCATGAAAAATTCCACATCGCCTCATGAGTCTACTTTCAGGGAAAAGGAAAAAAAAAAGGAAAAAAAAAAACAAACAAAGATGTAATTCAGATAAGATCCAATGAAAAAAAAAGATAATTATTAGACCTTTGAAGTGTGAGAGGCCAAGCTAATGCAATTATGCACTCTTTGTGAGCTGTCAGGATTTCAGTTATAAAATCTCCCTAGATTGGCAGCTGTAATTATGGTGGGCCAAAAAAAGGCTTTGTCTCACACCTATACTGACATCTTCCACTGTCTTTCCTCTTGTTTTCTCCCTTGTTTGAAAGTGACAGAGATTTTACTGCAAAGATCAACCTTCTGACTGCAGTCTGTTTTTCTATGTCATGTTAATCCACTTACTGTAGGTTTTGTATTATGAAAAGGATGGGGGGGGGGGTGTAATGCATCCATAGACCCTAAAAATAGAGAAAACAGTAGAGTACAGTGGGAAGTTATTCATAACCATTTAGAGACATGGTGCACTTTATTATGTTGGCCTTGGAAAACAGCTTCTCTCAAGAGTGTGCTAACAACTGGCAGGCCTTGTACGCATTCTCATATTATATTTGACATGATTCAGGCCTCAGCCCTGCCATTTCTTTTCATTCTTTTATGGGATCACTATCTGGACTCTGAATTCATGACATCGAAAAAATTTTTGAAGTCTGTGGTCTTATCAGGATTGAGCAGGTCAAGACAAAGCCGTCTCAATGGGGATAAGTTATATTTTCATGGGATTTAGGACCAAAGGGATGTGAGTAATACTGCTGTAGTTAAAAGTCAATCCACATTTTGAAGGGTTCTTGTTTTGTCTGGGATGAGGTCTTGTAGTTAGGGCTCACGCTGACTGTTGTGGGCATAGGTGGTTAATGAATGTGTTTAGTGTGTCTGGACAACACGGTGCCGCTAAACGGATGAAGTCATGCTCAGGTGTATGGCAGCAAAGAGTTAACTCACATTTTGGCTTTTCAGAACAGCCCACAGATGTCTTTTAGTCATTTGGTTTGAATTGTTGAATTTACTTGCATTAGTTTGTTGACTGTCAGAGTTCTAGACAGACACATAAATCTAAATCCATCTGATTTGTCTCCATCCAAAAACTGGTTCATTAAATTAGCTTAGTTATAGCTTAATTATCATCCAAGTTCTAATAGACATTGCTAGGTGTAAAAATTTGAACAGAAAGAGTGACTGGGGGTGGGTAGGTGGGATGGGATGGGAGTGAAAAGGGATTCAGGTGGGATGAAAGAGTGAGATGGAGTGGGATAAAGGAGTGGGATTCGGGCGGGATGAAGGAGTGGGATGAAGGAGTAAGATGGAGTGGGGTTCAGGCAGGATGGAGGATTGGGATTTGGGTGGGATGAAGGAATGGGATTCGGGTGGGATGAAGGAATGGGATGAAGGAGTTGGATGAAGGACTGGGATTCAGGCAGGATGGAGGATTGGGATGACGGATTGGGATGAAGGAGTGGGATTCGGGCGGGTTGAAAGAGTGAGATGAAAGAGTGGGATTCAGGCAGGATGAAGGAGTGGGATTTGGTCAGGCTGGAGAATTGGGATGAAGGAGTAGGATGAAGGAGTAAAACGAAGGAGTGGAATTCAGGCAGGATGAAGGAGTAGGATTTGGGCAGAATGAAGGAGTGGGATTTGGGAGAGATGAGGGAGTTGGATGAATGAGTGAGATGAAGGAGTGAGATGAAGGAATGGGGTAAAGGAGTGAGATTCAGATGGCATGAAGGAGTGGTTGGTGGACTGAGATTATATTTACCATTCCCTCTATGTTCTCTTAACAGTTCATTTCTTTGTCATATTCATCACCACTTTTTGCTACATACTTCAAATAGAAACTCTTTTTCTAAAATTACAATAAAAAAATTTGTTATAAAAATTAGTGAGCAGAGAGCTCACAGACTGTTTGGTTGCAGGGCCAGAACAGACTGTCTGTATTGGACCTTGCTGTAGCGGTGGCCTTGATAGGCTTCATGGAATAATAATTAGTGCATCTGCTCACCGTACACAGACGGCCAGGTGATGTTTAAGTTTTGGTGCCAAGTATAATGGTGGGGCAAGTGTTTTCATTAGCATCCATGATGGCTCTCATGGGGTTTTCAGGAATAGGAAATATGTATCCGGGTGGTGTGCTTTTTTTGTTTTTTTAAGAAATTATCTTTTTTTTGCTGTTTTACCATGATGTAATACAGAGGCTTTCCCCCCAGCCTGACCTGGTGGTCTGTATCTTTGGTTCAATTGAGGCAAGCCAAACAGGCCCTGATAAGAGTGACATTAAACCGTTTCTGTCAGACTTCACCTCTCACACAGCACCCACATCTGCATCGTACAAATTACTGCTCAATTTGGCTGCAATCATGCTCTTAACATGGAGCTGGTTTGGAGAGGAGCTTTTCTAATTATGGGCAATCTGCAAAAGATTGTTGTTGTGATTATAGCACAGACATATGCCATAGCACAGAGTACATACAAAGTAGACAGCAACAGGCTACAAGCCCAAGAGAGACTGGTGCCAACGTGAATGACTTCCATGTATATAAAAAAAAGCAATTACAAATAGTTTTGAGTAAATTTTGATTTCAAGTGGAGACGTTTCAACCAAGCAATGATTGACGTTGAGCATTTGCTTTTCCTGGAGAACAGGGCAACACAGGTCATTGTGAGACACACACTTTGAAACTCCAAAAGTATGTAAGAGAGAAAAGAGGTATAGCTCAGCGTGACACAAAGACCTCCACAGTACGACAGTTTATTCAGAGCTGCTGTGTTCAGTCTTCTACTCATTTCAGCTCAGCAGTTATATCAAGAAGAACAAGCATAGAGACAAGATCAGGATATCCTAATTATAATTACAAAATTACACAGGGTACAACTAGGGCACACAGCCTAATAGTAATAATTACAGACATGAAGGGTGAAGAAGAAATATGAAATTTTGAGAGAGCACAGTCACTTATGTCAACCCAGGCCTCTCCCCTGACTCTGTGTGTGTGTGTGTGTGTGTGTGTGTGTGTGTGTGTGTGTGTGTGTGTGTGTGTGTGTGTGTGTGTGTGTGTGTGTGTGTGTGTGTGTGTGTGTGTGTGTGTGTGTATCAGTGTATCTTGGGGTGTTTCCTTCGTTACTTCACCTCAAAACTGCCCTGATCCAGGGAGTTCAAGTGGTGAACCAACACTTCCTCTTTGCAAAAAAAAAAAGAAAAGAAAAAAATGGGGTTCTATCTGGCTTTAGAAAAACTCTTCACCCACACCCAAACCACCACACGTGCCCTTTTCCTGTCTCCGTTTATTACACAGCTATGATCCTCTTAAAAAGGCTTCCCTCCAGTGAAATACCATATGTTTTCGGTTAAGCCTAATTTCTTTTTCTCATCATTCAAGACATGTGTTTGCCAAGCCAAAAGCACGAAGAAAAGCCGGGCTTCTCCTATTCTCTTTCTTATCCCCTCCCTTCGCATGTCTCTAATATTTCAAAATGCTGTGGTTTTAAATTAATTTACAGCCAAAACAAAAGAGCTCAGCATTTTAATAGCATTGTAAGTAATTTTAAGTTAATTCTGTGACCTTTGAAAATAGAGTTCATGCAGCCACTAAATTGTGGTGGCTGTTGACGAGAGAGAGCGAGGTCACACAGAGGGTCCCTCTTAATTCATGACATTAGAGGGGGAATCACTTAGGAAATGACTTCCTTTTATCTAAACACGCCGAAACTTTATCTCCTAATATGAAATCGATATGCCCTTAAAACTTTTGCTTGGACTCTGAGCTTATTTCGAGCTCTAAATCCCTCTCTGTGTGCGCCGGCGCCAGCTCTGCGAGGGTAAAACTGTATTTTTTTTTTTTTGGTCCTACGGATGTCAGAAGTTTAAACTCTTGTTCCTGTTCATCAAAGTTGCCTCTTGGGATGCTTTCTGATGTTATATGTGCTGTATTGGGTGACTAGGATGCACGTGGGAAGCTGTAAACTGGATTGTGAATCGCCGACAACAACAACAGCAACAGCAACAACAACAACGATAAAAACAAACAACGACAAATGTTGTAGAAATCTTTTCCATTGATGATTTACTGGCGGGGCTGTATCGCGAGACCTCCTCCAGATGTGGACTATGGAGCATTAAACAGTGAAGCTCATCTAGTCATTAGTATCTAACAACCATCTGCTTTATTGGGATGAGGCCTGGGACTTTTAACGCCGGTGCTGTCAAACTCCCACCACACCAGCAAGTTCATTTCCTACAACATGTTTTAACCAGTTTTAATATATATATATATATATATATATATATATATATATATATATATATATATATATATATATATATATATATATGTATTGCCACTCCACATCCAACCAACAGCAAAAAAGAAAAAAGAAAAAAAAAGAGGGCGATGTTTTTGCCTTCATAATGTATTTGACAATTTGAACGCATGGCTGTGGTGTCACCTTCTTTTTAGTGTGAATCTCCCCCACCCTACATTAAATGGAAGCTGTTATAGGGCCCAAAGGAGCTCGGCGCTCTATTTTCCAATGATGTTGTCAGCCATGTGGCTTACACCCCTGAGAGGTGGAGGTAATCAGCCTTTTCATCTCCAGAGGAGGGGCCAACGGCGAGGTACGGCCAGACTCCATATTCTCCTCCGACATGCTCACAGCAACTCTGAATGAACCTTTATACTTTACTTTTTTTTTTTACAAAATCATGCACATCCCATTGAGGTCACGCCTCTAATTGTGTCTGGCGTGTCAAGATGTTCCTCATGATTGTCTTTAAAGTACTCTGCATGTGTGTATTCGAGAGCTTAACCAATCACTGTCTGATTGGGGTAAGGTAAATTTGATGTTCACCCCTCAGTGCCCACAGGCGGGGGATTGATAATGCAACAAAAACCAAGCAAAAGCCAGTAGATGGATCTTTGAAGTCTGTCATTTAGCAGATCTTTGTTTTCTTTGTGGACTATCAGCGTGCAGTAAGTACGCAAGCAAAGTTTCAAGTTGTCATAATGTATCTTTAGGAAATTGTGGCACTGGAGGGACTCAGCTGCTCAGTCCTGTCAGTTATATAGTCGCCCCCCCCTTTTCTCCCCAGTTGCACCTGACCAGAGCCCTAGAAAGAGAGAGTTGCGTCAATGAGGGGTCAGAACGCGAGAGGGTCACGTGGTTCATGTAGCCGCCGAATAGTTCCAAACGAAGCTTGGCGGGTCATTTAAATGAACTACTTAGCCGCTATTTCTGGTAACTACTAACCAATATTTTCAGATTTTTACATTTATATATAGATATAGAAATATTCCAACGTGACACATATTCTATGCGCACTGTTTGGAACTATCCGGGGCTCCCATGATCCGCCATTGCTGTGGCCCATTGACGTCTACGGAGTTGACGTAACTCTCTCTTTCTAGGGTTCTGCACCTGACCAATTACCCTACTCTTCTGAGCCATCCCGTTTGCTGCTCCACCCCCTCTGCCGATCTGGGGAGGGCTGTAGACTACCACATGTCTCCTCTGATACATGTGAAGTTGCCAGCCGCTTCTTTTCACCTGACAGTGAGGAGTTTCGCCAGGGGGACATAATGCTATGCCCCCCAGTTCCCTCTCCCCCCAAACAGGTACCCGACCGACCAGAGGGGGCGCTAGTGCAGTGAACAGGACACATACCCACATCCGGCTTTTCACTCGCAGGCACGGCCAATTGTGTCTGTAGGGATGCCCGACCAAGCCGGAGGTAACACGGGGATTCAAACCGGCGATCCCCATGTTGGTAGGCAATGGAATAGACTGCTACACTACCCGGATGCCCCTTCAGCTTTGTAGTCCTGTCGGTTATATAGCCTGCTTGCATCTTTGAAAGGTGTGGTTGATGAAATACTCTAAGTGGACGATAACAAGGAAATGCTAACGTAGCATCGCGTCATTGGTTTCAGATGTGTCAAAGATGCACCACGCTACTGAAGAATCTGGGCTCTTCGTGTTTGTGCTGTGAATGCACTGTTTTTGCTGTTGTTTTGAATGATATGATGATAGAAACAGCATGTAGGTGTAAGATCAAAACACAGTTTAAGGAAAAGATCAAAGGGCCATATCGCCTCAAAAAAGAACAAATTTTCCTTTACGGCTTTTAAATCCCTGTTGTTAGACTCTCCTCTGTGGGCAGATTCACGTTTGCATTTCTTTTGTGTAGGTGTTGAAACAATTGCTCTGTTCTCTGCACCTCCCTAAAATAGCAGACGTACTGGGCTTGTAAGAAAATTAGTCAATTTAATTTCCTTGAGTAATGAAAATGTCATGCACCATTTAATAAAACTCTAAGAAAAAAGTCTGCATTTCACACTGTGGAGATAGCAAAGGGCCCTGTGGATTTGGAAGTTCGACAGTTTCCCCTTTTGATGTTTTCTCTGAGTTTTGTTTCTTTTTTCTTGATGTGATTTCAAATTAATCTCAACAGCTTGGATGTAAATATGAAAATGAGAGTTGTTTGGTCTCTCCCCCCACAACCCAGAGCACTGCTGGCTGAGGTATCCGATATCTCTTTCCCCTTTAAACTGCAAATTATTTTACGTTTATGAGTTTGTCTCATCTTCAAGGTCAAAAATGTAATTTTTGCTCTTTCAAAGGGTTATAACCTTAAAAGAGAAGCTCCATCCTGGCTGATTAATGAGAGACTCCCGCATTTGATGTTTCAACGGTGACATTTTAAACTTTAAATATTTTATATGCATACCTATGAAAAAAAATGAAGATATGCATTCATGTGGAATAAACGGTATTGCAGAGAAGAAAGGCTGGGCAGGGTATCATTTTAATAGAACAGTTAGAGTGCAATGGTTTTTCTTGGTGATTTTTATTTGAGGTTTTTATGTGTGCGCAAGCTGATTTAAAGGCACACTAAATCATTGGGGATGGGGAGTAGTGGATTATGCATTTAATCAAGGAGTAGGCCTTGGGAGAGTGGCTGGCCGAGTCACCAGGGCATCATTGAGGGTTGGCTCTAGCATGGGGCCTGTCCTCTTTGTTCCTCGCTATAATGGACCATTTTCACATCGTTTGCAGTGGGGAAAAAATAGAAAAAAAATGAAAGTTTGCGCTTCTTTCCCAATAATGTTCCTCGATCGCTGACCAACTCAAGTCTCAAATGGTCAAATGGGTTTACTTTGTTGGCTTGACAGATCTAAAGCCACTTGGATATGATCTGCTCAGCCAACATCTCCTAGATGTTTCTGTCATTGGTCTATTGAGCTGATATTTTGACCAGATCTACATATTTGTTTTGAAAAGTGGCTTTATTCAGAGTTGCCCTCTGTGTGGTTTTCATGTCTTCTCTGAAAATAGTTATCTAATGATGAGCACACACGGAAACACAAACTGCAGCATACGTGTTAAGAGTTGCCCACGAACGGAGTTAGATCCTAAGCCAAGCCCCGGCTGTGTAAATCTCACAGTATTTGCCAGCTGTTCACTGTATATCATTGTGAGAACTAGACTGCAAAGGTGATTGTGAAGCTAACATTTCAATTAAGAAACAGCTCTTTTCTGTGTGCAAAGATACCCTATTTCTCACAAAAATGTAACTACAAAATGGGAAACAATCCAAGTGGTATCGCATGCTATCAAAGGTGCACAATTTTCCTGTGTAATTGTGATTTTCTTTATTTACATTTTCTTTTTTGAACTTTTCTCTTGCTAAATAAACTATGTAAACTGAATGCCTTGCAATTTGCATTGTAGACTCTCCATGAATCTACAGTGCATCCGTTGCTTGTGGCATCAGCCTTATCACAACTCCCACAGTGCTGTCCATGAAATCGAAATGCTCTTGTCAGTGGTTTTGTCTGTAGACATGGGCTGGCTCATGACTTCATCTTAAATATTTTCCCGGAGTAATGCATTTTGTACTGAGGACACAAACGGTATAACCTAGAAAACAAGTTTTTTTGGATTAATATGTTTTAGCACAGTATTTAATACGGGTTTCTTGTCAGTTGGGGCAAGTTAGCATCACTGTCTCCAAGATGTTCCCATTACTGCTGGTTCTTTGAAAATTAATATGTATGCTTAATGCTTGATGACTTGCTTTTCCTACTGGCCGACAAAGCTTAATATTTAATTCAGAAGCCACAGTGTGCTTTATGTGTCAGAGCTGTGCAGTTGTCTGAGGTCTTAATCAGAATAGCGGCACACAAGTCAAGGATGAGTATGGAGAGGAAAGTCATGGAAACACTGGCATTTAAAACTGCACTGTACTTTTTATGAGGGGTAAAAGTATCCATGGATAGTTGTCTCATTATCACTGCTGTGCATGCTGTCTATGACAACCACACGTGATTGCGTGTTTTCGTACACAATAATGTTAAGAACTACTTTAATCATCCTCCCATTCTCATATTGCATTGTGTCCTTGGTTTCATGGTCATTTATCTCAGGAAAACAAACGGTTTTCTATGTGATTTAATTTCCCTTTAACCTCTAAAAAACCCATCACCGCTGCACTTAACTGTGTAATTAGATGGGTGAAATATTCATCCAAAGTAGGATTTAAACAGGGACATGTTTTCTATAAGGGCATGGTTTGCTTTCTCTTCCTATTTGCTCCTGTGGGGGATTAATACTGTCAGTCACGTTGACTGGCACCTCTCAAATCACATCCTCGCAGCAAAGTGGCTGATTTTGTCAGGGAGAGAATGGTGTTATCGGTGGAACCTTGTTTGGAGACTCACAAAACCGCTAAACCCGCAATTCATGTGAGATCTGTTTACAATCTGCACCGGCCATTGACTGCTAAACAGCCCGCGCAGATCCATCCTGGGCCACTCCAAGGAAGAGAGGAGCAGAGCAATTACATCCTCAAACAACAATCTGAGGCTAGGTCAGCATGCAAACATACATCAAGTACACACAAACACTGAAAGATTCAGACACAAACAATACGTTTACTCAAGACTTTGTAAAGTCTTGTTAAGCTTTGGGTATGAATATGTCTGACCTATCCAGTGTTACTCGTATACTGTGCAGAACAGTCATTTTGCTGACAAGTGCTGTAGTCTGGGTATGAGCTTGTATGCGACCTGCCTCAGATAGTGGTGTGAGAAATCCCAATACTGGTACTGTGATGTTATTCTTTTGATGTAAATCACTGCCATCCAAGGGCATAGGTTTGGCTTGAAAGTTGGTAGGGACACATGGGTGGGGTGGAATGTATAGGAGGGAGGTAAACCAGAGGTTATAATATGGTTAATTTTGTAAACAATCTTTTTTGTTTGGTCCCCCCCCCCTTTTCCCCCCAATTGTATCTGGCCAATTACCCCACTCTGCCGAGCCGTTCCGGTCGCTGCTCCACCCCCTCTACCGATCCAGGGAGGGCTGCAGACTACCACATGCCTCTTCCGATACATGTGCACATGCCAGCCGCTTCTTTTCACCTGACAGTGAGGAGTTTTGCCAGGAGGACGTAGTGTGTGGGAGGATCACACTATTCCCCCCAGTTCCCCCTCCCCCCTGAACAGGCGCCCCGACTGACCAGAGGAGGCACTAGTGCAGCGACCAAGACACATACCCACATCCGGCTTCCCACCCGCAGACACGGCCAGTTGTGTCTGTAAGGATGCCCAATCAAACCGGAAGTAACATGGGGATGCGAACCGGCAATCCAGTGTTTGTAGGCAACAGAATAGACTGCTATGCTACCTGGACACCCTTAATTTTGTAAACAACCTACAGTAGAGCTCTGACGGGGACAACAATTAAAGCAATACATCAAAGGGTCTTGGTTCTATTCTAAATATGTTATATTCTGAATGGTGTTATTACATAGGATCTGATATATGAGATTTACTTGTAGAGATCAATAATGGTGTACATAATTACAAATTTGGAAGCATTAATTTTGGTGTGCTTCAAACATTTTCCTATCCTTGCAAGAACATTTTAAACAACTTTCTTTACTCATATCTTTAAAAAAAAATCACAGAAAAAAAACTATATTAGCATAACCTTCCTGATAATGACTTCCGCTTGTTGGGACCAGGCATCTTAAAGGGGTGTTTTTTTAAAGTACTCACAGATGATAGGGTTGATGATGTCAAAAAGGATGGGTTTACTGAATATATAATATATATCCATACATACAAAAAAGGAAACTAAGAAAAAGGGAACTGAATTCAAAGTAAAATATAAATAGCACTAGATAAGCAGGTTTAAAATGGTACAGTTTACAACGGGCTACAAAGTGTTCTCACTCAGTGGAGACAGAGCATAGGCAGACGTACCTGTGTGCACTTTACTGAATCCACACATGCACATCAAAACCATTCTCCCAATCAAACTCAGACTATACCATTACTCTGACGGCACAGAGGAGTGTCTAATGAAATAAAGAAAATGCAAATAAACAGACAGGCTATAACTGGTACTTGGCCAAAACAAAATGGAAAATATCCAATGGTCACTACTGTGATTATACAGATGAATTTAAAATTAGCTACATGAGCTCTAAATCGGTTCTAGTTGACTTTACTGCACCTTCTGTATCACAAACTTGCATGAAAATTGGTTTATTTAAGGGAGACCATCATACAAATCGGGATTGAAGTTTCAAAAAAATCATGGTGTAGCTTGCTAAGACAACTAGCTACCATGATAGCAAGCTTATGTCCATATAGACATGCCTACAGCTTAGTCTGGGTCGGAACGCAGTCTTACGTTTTTTTCCTAACCTTTTTACATTCAACGAGAACCAAACTACTTACTCTCCATCCATCATCTGTCTCCATCAATAGCTAGTATACTGACTTACGAGGTGGTGTTGACTGACTGTTCATGCGCAGCAAGCCTACCCTGCAGAGTGCGCTGAGCCAGACCCACATTGGGAATACCTGCCTCTTATTTTGGTCCAGGAATGCCTGCTTCTGATTGGTTAAGGTTAGGTTGGGGTTAGGGTTAGCCAATCAGAGCTTTCTTCTCACGGACATTTGATCTAAAATGGGTCAGAAAAACGTTACACGCAGTACGGACCATTAACCTTCTCTGGCTGAATGTGACAGTACTCAATGGCAGAGGTGTAAAAACCAGGTCCAGAAAGTAAATGTCCAAACCGTGTATTTGCTCCAACCATGTTACTAAACCAGCTGATTTCATTAAGTAGTTTTCCCTACCTAGTTGAGGAGTGGTGTTGACTAGAATCTGCTGGTGTAGTGCATGAGTGGAGCAAATACATGGTTTGGTTTTTACTTTCTGGACCTGGATTTTACACCTCTGCTCAATGGAATTAAAAAAGAAAAGTCTCCATTTTAGCCACAATTACAGGTTGAAATGTTGGTAGGTGTTTTTCAGCTTTCCTGAAAGTTGGTAGGGACGCCCACCCAAATCTACGCCTATGATGTCATCTATCACTTTCTCTCTTTTCAAGGAGAGCTATCATTTCTTTCTCATATCTACGTTTCGCTAAGTGTGGCTTAATTTGATCAAGTCAAGTCAGTTCAGGGGATCCAAAGACGGACACCGGTTTCAAAACATAATGTATCACTTCATGGTTCAGTTCGGGCATCTGATTAGGATGCCTAATCAGATGCCCGAACCATCTGAGGTCCCCGCCTGACCTCAGATGGTTTGGGCATCTGATTAGGATGCCTCCTGGGTGCCTTCCTTTGGAGGTTTACCGGGCATGGCCAACTGGAAGGAGACCCCGGGGGTAGACCCAGAACTCGCTGGAGGGACCACATGTCCAATCTGGCCTGGGAATGTCTTGGGATCCCCCAGGAGGAGCTGGAGGGCGTTGCTGGGAAGAGGGACGTCTGGAGTGCCCTACTTAGCTTGCTGC
Organism: Lampris incognitus; assembly: GCF_029633865.1. NCBI lineage: Eukaryota > Metazoa > Chordata > Actinopteri > Lampriformes > Lampridae > Lampris > Lampris incognitus. The sequence continues at coordinate 28,332,607 of NC_079212.1, forward strand.
CACTGCGACCCGACCCCGGAAAAGCAGCTGGAGATGAGATGAGATGAGATGAGATGAGATGAGATGAGATGAGATGAGATGTATCAGTTCAAGTTAGATAAAAAAAGAAAAAAAAAGAATAATTTCCTGGGCAAAGAAATTGTAATTTGCTATTGCTACTTAAGAACCCTTTCCGATTAGACCCTGGTCCAATGGTCTACCGTTTACTGCTAAACTTAAGATGTCCCCTCTCTGTTTGCTAAGTCTACTTCAAGCTTTACTCCTGGTTCAACATACAGTAATAGAGAGGTCATAGAGAGCTTTCGTATACATGTAAACTTTTGCAAATTTTCGTAAAAAGCATTCAAACTCCAAAACTTTCTCCCCTTTGGGACCACCAACACCATAAGCATTTAGGTTTTTTTCCCCAGCTTGCAAACAAGCAAGCTTACCTCTTGAAAACTGCCACAAGATAAAATAGTACCACAAAGGAGGCTATGTTCACATTACAGGCCTAACTTTTGGCCCTGATCTGAGCTGTTCACTTGGTGAGTCAGTTTTCACTTGGTCAGTCGTTTGTTTGTTAAGTGACCCATATCTGACAGTGAACAGATTGTGGCCCTGAAATGCCCAGCATGCACATTTACAACAAATAACTAAATCTGCCTGTGTCTGTCAAAAAAAAAAAAACGCCTTAATTTCGAGACCGAAAGCTTTTTCCATTTTTGTGCCCCTACTGCTCTGAAAAAAATCAGATGTGTCGCATGTGACAAACAAATTGGATTTAGGCCAAATTTTGCTTGTAATGTGAATGTAGTGTTAGATCTTACTTTTTCCTAGTTTCCACATGCTTTACAAATACTGTTTTTAGACCGCTGGAGACTAGTCTGTATAGGTTTCGCTTAACAGTTTTTAGTGGTGGGTGAGCGTTCATAAACTCCTATGGCAGTAAGTTTACTAACGAAATTAAAATAGTCAGCCAAAGTTGAATGACTTCATATGTGTAGTCCCCTGTGTATGCATTTTATTGCAGGTTCTTTGCCTTAGAGCACATAAACATGGTCATTTTCATTATGTATGTGTTTGTACGTTATTGTCTTTCATTCAGTGCACTTCAGCTCAGTGTTTGTTGTTTACATTTAATTTCCTTGTGGTTAATAATCATTTAAAAAAAAGGAATACTGAATTAAAGTTTTAGCTTAATTTGTACCCAGAACCACACATGATCAGAAATAAGCAGATGAGACTCAAGGTAGTTTGTGTCAGTTTTCCAGAAGCCTCAGTCACCTACATGAATGCCTACTGGGTTCTTGGTGAAATTATATTACATTGTGAGGTTCTTGCCAGCCACAACATAAGGAGGGACACGACACCAGTTTAGATAAAACAGAAAGCATTTACAAAAAGATGACAAGGGTAAAATAGGAAAACAAACAGAGAAGCTGGGTCTTGTGTCAGGGATTGAGACAGACCATGTGGGCAGGGTGGGGAGCCACTTATAGGCCCAGCCCACACCTTTACACAGGTGCCCTCAGTCAGTCATCCGTGAGCTTCGCCTAGAACACAAAGACAGAACAGACACACAAGCAAAATAACAGCACACAGAATGACACGTAACACTCCCTCCTTTAAGATGACAACCATGCTGTTGTCATCCTAAGGTACACAGCAGAGGGCAGCCACAACATTGTCACGCCCCTTTTTGTGACGGATTTCTACACTGAAGTTCTGGGCCATAAGGGCCCAACGCATGAGAGGTTGATTACTGTTATACATCCGTGTTAGGAACACAGGAGGATTATGATCTATAAAAAATGTCACCAGCTGTGGAGTCAAGCCGCCATAAATCTTGAAATGCCGAAGGGCCCAGAGCATTGCTAGGGCTTTTTTCGATTGTGCTTTACTTAATGCTGGGCTGCAGAGAACATCTTAGAGAAGTAATTGACCAGGTGATCAATGCCGAAGGAATCGTCTTGTAGCAACACAGCACAAGTACCACTCGTGTCAACTTCCAACTTGAATGGTACTGCAAAGTCTGGAGCTGACAGCACTGGGGAGCTACAGAGAAGAGTTAGTCAGAAAAGCCTGTTCACACTTTGTTTCCCAAACAAAACTCTTAGTGAGGCTAAGGATGTCTGTTAAAGGGGACATGATAGAAGTAAAGTAATGGAAGAATCCTTCGTAGTAACCAGTTAAGCCAAGAAAACAAAGCAACTCCCACTTAGCAGGGAACAGGGAACTTAGAGATAGTGGTTACCTTAGCATTTAGTGGACACACATGGCCCTGACCGACCTGCTTGCCTAGATAGGTGATGGTAGCCCAGGCTTCTCTCACGTTTTTCAAGGCGAGAGAAGCGTCTTGCTAATACTAACACAATGGACATGATTTCCACATGCGATTGCCAATCAGCGGAGTGAACTACCACATCATCAAGCTATGCCTCACAGTTTGCTACACCTGGCAACACCCTCCACATTAGCCTTTGAAAAGTGGCAGGGCACTGCACATGCCAAATGCCATGACCATATGCTGCAGGAAATTGTCTGGGGTAACAAATGCAGAGATCTCGGAAGCATGGGCTGTCAAGGGCACTTGCCCTTAAGCAAGTCTAACTGACATAGCGAGCAGCTCCAGCCCTATTTATGCAGTCTTTCACATGAGGAAGAGGATATGAATCTGGCTTAGTAACAAAGTTTACTTTCCTGTAATCAGTACAAAAGCATAGTGTCCCATTGGACTTTGGCACTAACAAACATGGAGAGCTCAAGGAGCTGGAACTAGGAACAGCAAGGCCATGTTTTTGTTAATACTCAACCTCTTTCAGCATTCGAACTCTTGTGGGGTTCATGGGGTATGCATGCTGCTTCATAGGAAGACAGTTACCAATACCAATATCATATTGCAAGATAGTGGTTTGGGTAGGTACACCTGAAAATGGTGATGATGGTTTCCAAATCAACCTGACGATATCCATCTTATGGGACCCAGAGAGGCAAGAGAGATTAGTCTCCAAATAACTGAATACTTGGGAAATCGCAATAGAGCTCACAGAACAAGAGCATCTTGCATCACAAAGTCATCTTTCTGGGGAGAGTAAGAAGTTAACACTGAGGTTAAAGCTACAGGCAACACCTCAGCTGAAGGGGATGTATCTGTTTCGCTAAACTAGCAATATATAGCTTCAGCATGGTAAAATTGCACGCGCGCATATGCGCGCGTGCACACACACACACACACACACACACACACACACACACACACACACACACACACACACACACGAGTCTTATGTCTCCTATCTGGGGTGCAAATAGCAATCAGTTTCCTCTCAACCACATAAGGACCTGCAAACTTGGCTTGCAGCACTGAACCAGAGATTGGAAGGAAATCCAGCACAGAGTCTCCAGATTGAAAACTTCGTTTGACATGCGACGATTTTAATGGGCCCCTAACTGTGTCGCCAAACACCAATTCTACAGCACTGAAACCCAGTGACTCCTGAAACGTTTCTCGGATAGCAAAAAGCAGGAGGGGTATGCCCTTATCCCGTTCATTACCATTTTCAAGACAATAGGTACGCAACATAGTCTTAAGGGTTTGGTGGAAGTGCGCTAGCGCCCCTGGCTCTCTGAATGGTAGGCACTAGAGATCTGTTGTTCCACAGCCAACACTTCTAACACCTGAGCAAACACTTTGGACATAAAATTAGTGTCTTGGTCTGTTTGAATGAACTTTGGCAAACCAAAAGTGCCACAGAATTTCATCAATTCCTTCACTACTACCTTGGCTTTGAGAGAACGAAGTGGAATTGCCTCAGGGTATCGAGTTGCAGCATACATTAAAGTCAGGAGATACTGGTGACCAGATTTTGATTTAGGCAATGGACCAACACAATCAATAATGAATCTTTCAAATGGCTCTCCCATCACAGGTATAGGATGGAGTGGAGCTTGTGGAATCACTTGGTTTTGTTTCCCCACCAATAGACATTCATGAGAAGAGAGGCAATACTTAGAAACGTCACTTTTCAAACCGGGCTAAAAGAAATGCTTTAAGATTATATAATAGGTTTTAGTTATTGCTAGGTGACCAGACATAACATTGTCATGAGCTAAGCTCAGTATCTGTGCATGGTAACCAGAAGGGACAACAATCTGGTAGGCAGTATTCCACCCACTGTCATCATTGGCTATAGGAGACCACTTACGAATGAGGATTCCATCCTCCCAGTAGTAAGTATTATGAGAAGTACCAATCTCGCCCTTAGGCAGCACTGTGGCAATACACTTAGCTAAGGAAGGATCTGCCTTCTGAGCTGCTCCTTGCCAACCTTTAGCTGGGTATCAGACTCAACAGGCAATGTGACAAGACTGGGAAATGTAACCTCAATGGACTAAGCTCAGTTACAGTAGAATTAGTGGACTGCTTATCTACAGTTAACTCAGAAATCGCAGAAGGCTCAGCAAACAGACTACAGTTTGACCAGGTGGAGCCATACACATTTCCGCAGGGTTCACCATGTCCTCAAACTTACATGACTGGGCAAGAGTTACAACACAAGCAGGAAACACTGTAGGGAACTGAGATGGTAGATCACCCAGGTTATCAAAGCCAGTTGGATTATTCACAACGACGAGCACAAGAAACACTTTCTCTCCAGCCAGATCATTACCCAGAATCAGGTCTACTTCTCCTACAGGACACTGAGGGTGAATAGCCAGCTACAGGAAGCTGAGGGTGAATAGCCACTGACACAGGGCCTGTAACCAAGCCAGACTAAAAGTACACATGCAATGGGGCTTTAAGACAGGCCATTCCACATCCTCGTATTAAAGCACTGCTGCACGTAGGGGTTTTCTCAGAGAGGGGCAAAACGCCCTCCAACATCAAAGACTGAGCGGCTACTGTATTCCTTATAATACAAATTGGGACAGGCTTCTCCAATTCAGAGATTGCTACTGAACCATCCGTAAGGAATGGGTCAAAGGTTTCATGCTCATGGTTATCTATTATTGACTGACTGGGACCTTTTTACACTAGACAACTGACATTGTACTGAAGCTATCAGCCCTACAGCCTTTGCAGCTTTCTGCTTTTTACTGAGCACATGACAGTCAGCTATGATGTGACCAGGCTTTTTACAATAAAAACAAGTTCTTGTGGAATTTCCATGCTAGAACTAGCAGCCTTTGTAGCAAAAGCTGAAGAACGAGGACCAATGCTGCCAGTTAAATCAAGGAGTGCAAAGGGAAGCATGGCTCTTAGTCTCACGGGATTTGTCACTAAAAACTACTTCATGAGCCAAGACACTCATCAGCAAGCACAGCAGCTTCCTCCACCTTAGACACTCTCTGCTCACTCAAATAGGGACATTATTTCTGAACTCCTCCAGAAGAATCACCTGTTCAAGTTGCTCTTTAGTCTCAACTTGAGGTATGCACTGCCTATTAAACAGGATTTCCTTCTCTCTGGAAAATTCCACAAATGTCTGCCTCTCAGCCTTACAACAACCTCCAAAACACTGCCTGTAGGCCTCTGGGACCATCTCATAGACACACAAGATGCCTGCTTTAACAACCTCATAGAGCGTTGGGTGAGTGTTAACGAGGAATAGGCCTCCTGGGCTTTACCTGTCAGTACACATTGCAACAACAGTTGTCCACACATCTTCAGACCACTCCAAAGTGATGTCTAAATGCTGAAAATGGGAAAAGTATTTTTCCACATCCTTCTCGAAAAATGAGGCTCTAAACATGTTCCCACCAACGTCAAATCAAGGAGGGGAGACAGAAGATGTATGAGGATTAGAAGCATCAGTTTCAACTTGATGTAGACTCCAATTTTTTTATTTTCACATCATGTACAAACCTCAACGTCTCACTTTGTAGCTTCCTCACCTCTGCTCTATCCTTTGCTGCAAACTCTAGCTGCCTTATCTTGAACTGCAGTTCCAATTCCCGTAAGTGTACAGACTGGTCACCTTGAGTCTGCAACCCTACCTGCTCTGTCTTACTGCCAAGCAACTTAACAGACTCACTTTGAGTCTAGCTCTTCAGACTGGCTAGACTCCCTGCTCAACGAGTTCAGTGGCTTTCTTAGTTCATAGTTCATCTTTCTTATGAGCGCTCAGCAATTTCATTAAGGTAATGCTCTGCAATGGACTAGGAGTGTAATGGTACACAAAAATCATGGTTCGGTATGTACCTCGGTTTTGAAGTCACAGTTCGGTACATTTTTGGCACAGCGAGGGGAAAAGAAACAAAACAAAATTGCTTTTTTTTTTCTATTAAACATTGTTTTACTGAACAAACTAGGGTATGGTGCTGTTTTTCTTAAATAAAAAAAGTCCGTCAATACTGCTGCAACTGGCTTCAACCTACTAATAAAAGTAAAAGTTGCTTAAGTAAATCAAAATGAATACTCAAATGAAAAATATAATATTAACATCCATTAAGGTGCCACATTTAGAAAATTAACTGGACTTGAACTGTATTACACTTTTATTTACATTAGCAGCTTTCAGCTTCACATTAGGACCATGCAACATAAATATTCTCTCAAATAAACAAACAAGCAGGAAATCGGTCAGATCCAAGGTGCACCTGATGAGTTGCGAGCACATCCTACTAATCGTTCATCTCAGGCTGTCCATGAGTGACTGACCACAATTTGTGAGGCAACTGCTGCCATGGGAAAAATATAAATAAATATCCATTAAGCTGCAGCATTTAGAAAATTGTACTATTGTACTTGAACTCTACCAGATCATCAAGCTCTGATTAATCTGTGTTCGCTGTAATTATGAGGCTGCGTTGTGCTAAATTACCAGCAATCTCTGGCGTTTGCATGTGTGTGCGCATGCTTAGTGGGGTGGTTGAACATGAAACGAGTTTTAAATTAAATTCCGCACACACCAAAGTTCCCCACACACAGTGGTTAAAACAACACTGTATTCATTCAGTACACGTGTGCCGAACCGAAAGACCCATACCAAAACTTTTCTGTTCGAATACCTGTACTGTTACACACCTACAACGGACATGAGCTGTGCTTTGATACAGTGAAAAAGCTGCTCTAAGCTTCTGAGCTTCACTAAACTCCTGCAAATCAAATTCCATAGTGAAATTACCAAGATGGCTTGATGTAGAACAAAAGTTTACAGAAAAATTACAGGAAAGTACTACTGGAGGCAAAACACAAAATAAGCTCCCCCCAGTTATACCAGTGTTGCATAAAAAAGACAAAGATCCCCTACTGTGCGGCTCCAATCGTCCTGTAAGCTTGTTGAATTGCGACTACAAAATCCTAACAAAAATCTTGGCCACCCATATTGAAACTGTAGTCCCAACGGTTGTTAACCCTGATCAAACTGGTTTTATACCAGGCAGGCAGCCATTCTATAACACGTGCTGCCTATTTAAAGTGCTGTATGCCCCACATTCCGCAGAACAGATAGAAGTAGTGATTTCTTTAGATGCTGAGAAAGCATTCGATCGCATCGAATGGCAATATCTATTCGCTGTTCTAGGAAGGTTTGGCTTTGGTTCATCATTCATAGCATGGGTTAAAATATTATAATGCTCACCAACAGCCGTAGTGCGGATGAATAATATTACTTCTGATTAATTTTAGCTCCATAGGGGCTAAAGACAGGGCTACAGCCTCTCTCCCTACCTGTTCAATTTGGCAATCGAACCAATCACTATAGCTCTTAGGGCAGAGGATGGCATTAAAGGTATCTCCCGAGGTGGTAAATCGCATAAGGTATCACTTTATGCGGATGACCTGTGGTTATATATTTAGGAATCAAAGTCACTCATACAATGGGGAGGTTATACAGTGCATCCGGAAAGTATTCGCACCTCTTCACTTTCCCCACATTTTTTTATGTTACAGCCTTATTCCAAAATGGATTAAATTCCTTTTTTTCTGATCAATCTACATACAATACCCCATAATGACAAACCAAAAATGTTTTGTAGAAATTTTTGCAAATTTATTAAAAATAAAAAATTGAAATATTGCATGTACGTAAGTATTCACACCCTTTGCTATGACACTCAAAATTGAGCTCAGGTTCATCCTGTTTCCACTGATCATCCTTGAGATGTTTCTACATCTTAATTGGAGTCCACCTGTAGTAAATTCAATTGATCAGACATTATTTGGAAAGGCACATGCCTGTCTATATAAGGTCCCACTGTTGGCAGTGCATGTCAGAGCAGAAACCAAGCCATGAAGTCAAAGGAATTGTCTGTGGGCCTCCGAGACAGGATTTTATCGAGGCACAGATCTGGGGAAGGATACAAGAAAGTAAATTTTTCAATATTGATAATATAAATGCATCAATTTGATGCATTTTGAGACCAAAATCGGGCTAGATAGAATAACAAATATAATCACAAAAAACCCCTCATAATTCATGCAACATTGACAAAATGAGCCAAAATGTTAAAAATTACTCAGTGCAAAATATATATTGATTGAACAGCAGCAGTACCATCACTTGCCAACGTTGAAAGCCAGTGAGTGACCATTTTGAACTATAATTCTGTCACGGACCGACCAATAGAGGGCGCAACAGGTCTGTGACCAAGCAACCACAGCCCAATCAAAGGCCCTGTCCCAATACCCACCCTACACGCTACCTAGAGCGGTGCAGTTTGGTTTTACAGCGTTGCATAGGGCAAGCAAAGTCCCCTTCGGGAAGGAGGTTTAAATGAATTGAATTGGAATGCCTGAGTAACGCGAGCAGAGCAGCGAGCCAGTATTCAGAACTCGCTCATAACGTTATTTGTCATGTAAAGACATGCTACTAGAGTTCATTATAAATCACTATCAATCACAGTCTACAAATCTCTATGATCACAAGACAATGGGCTATGCTAGATGATTTCATTAACACCGGGTTTTTTTTCTCAATTTCATAAAGGCACATAGAGAAGATGCATTAAAAATTCATTGTCGTCACAGAGTAGGCATCCTGTAGTAATGAACATCGGCCTTTCTTTTTTACATGGCTCAGCCTCAGACCATCTAGCAACAATGTCGGCTGCATTGCAATGGCCTTTCAAGTCATTGGCCTATAATAGGCTGACTGTATAACAACTGCACAATATAAAACAATATTCTTGTGCCAGCATTTATCTTGGTCATTCATTTTATCTAACAACAGGCTTAAGAAACACAAACGTTAGCCTACGAGAAGAAAAACATAATATTCCTTTGCAAATCGGACAGGAACAGACCAGTTAGGAAAACGTTATGCCCAGCCTACTTATTCATCACCCCTTTCATTCTCTCTATGGAGATTATATCGATATAGGCTATTTACAGGAGTAGTCGGCGGGGTTTGCTCTTGAAAATGTTAATGATTTCATCGAAGTCGAGAGTTACTGTAAGTTCTCTCTCAAATGACAACAGACAGAGCGACTTAAGGCGAGAAGTAAGCATGGTGCTCCTATTGGGTGTTTTAATACGGTTGACACTGTAAAAGATGCGTTCAACTGAACATGATGTCATTGGTAGAGTTATTAGAGCTTTCAAGAAAGCATGAATATTCGGGAAAACGTCCTCATTGCAAATGTCCATCATTCAACAAGACTTTTAAGCTGTTCTCCTCTTGTTTTCTTCCTCCCCATGAGTTGCACAAACATTGCAAGCTCTGGCTCTGTTATGGATATGTGGAAACGCTTCCCTGCATCATTGAGAGAGTTTGCTATATCGGTCAAGGTGCGGTCATTTTTATCTGGGGACAGCAAAATTGCTGCAGATGCCATAAGACCATACGTGTCACTGTGGAACCGAGTGTTCAGTTCATTAAGCTGACAGTCGATTAGTGCGTTGGAAATGGTTCGCAGGTCACTGTCACTCTTCACCCTCGTCGATTTCCCCAATGAGTTTGTGACAACACTCCCTTCAAAACGACCAGGAAGCTTTTTTGAGCGGGGGGGGGGCAGACTGAGTAAATCCCAGTTCTCAATGTCATTATCTGCCATCATCTCATTCGTTGTTGCCAACATCTCTGAGAACGCACTGTCACCAGAGCGAATGTCTGTCAGTACTTGTTTAAAGTTTTCTATCAAACCAACAGTGTCCGTCACTGATGTGCTGATGGACTGGAGACTTTTTGACACAAAGTCTGATTTGCTAAACAACTCCTTAAAAAGTACATGGAGGAATATGAACTTTTTTGTTCTCATCTGCTGCAGTAGTGACTGCTTCAATATGACTTTGTCCTCCATCCTCTGCATATTGTGCCAGTACTTCTACGATAACATCATACAGAGTGAACACTTTACTCACCGCAGCCGATCTTGAATCCTATCTCGTGTCATATCCACGCTCCAACTCCAGTGGCCTCTGATCGGGCCGCATCTCTCTGCATGTTAAGGAAACGAGCGTGACGTTCGGTGCCAGACATGAAGGTGTGCAAAGTGTTCAGAGAATTGAAAAAAGTTATGGCATCCGTTGACGTCCGTGCCACAGCTGACAGGATGAGATTAAGTCGGTGAGAGTGATAGCGTACGTACACTGCATTTTTGAAGGTGCCCTTTAGGATAGCTTGAACACCCCCCTTATGCCCAGACATTACAGAGGCATCATCAAATCCAAAACTGACGCACATGTTGGGGCCCAGCTCAAAAGGTGCGACAACTTCCATTATTTTCTTTGCTATCGCATCAGCTGTCATGTTGTCTGTGTCTACAAGGCCAACAGCGCGTTCTCTCACATTCCCCTTGTAAACATACCTTAAGCAAACGCCCACTAGCTCCTTCTTGGAAACATCCTTACACTCGTCTGCAAGAATTGTGTAGTAAGATGAAGATCCCTCATGCAGTTCATGTTTTATCCGTCGCAACAGGAGAGTGCATGCAGCATCTAGCAGATCATTCTGAATTTCGTGACTGAGCATCTTTGCATTGTCAGGGATCGCATCGAGTCCCTCTTGGGTTGCTTTGTCATGTCTGCAGATAAGTTTATGAAGTTTGAGAAAATTGCCTGCATTTTTGGTCTCATTCTCCCGGTTACCACGCAGGGGTATTTCTTGTTTGGCACAAGTGAGCAGAATGTCAATGATGACCTTTATATGCTCCCGATTCCTTTCTATGATTTCACCCTGTCTCCCATCTATGTTGACGACTTGGTGGATGACAGAGCCACGCTCAGTCAGTGATCGCTTGTAGTTGTTGAATTTCTCGAGCGCAAATGTGTGAGTCTTGCTGTTTTGGTGCTTAAATCAAGTGTGTTTTAGATGCTTCCAGTCCCTGTATCTGGCGGCAGCGTGACTGAACTTCTCTTCTTTCCCCCTCTCTCCGAAGTGTCGGCACATCTTACAAAAGACTGCATCCTTCTGAATGCTGTATTCCAGGAAATGATACTTGGTATACCAATGTGCGGCGAAACGCCTCTTCTTGTCCCGTATTGTTGTGACTTGGTACTGTTTCAGTATTGGCTGCGTCGCTGGCTCATCTGCAGCCGGCAAATCCACTGCTGCAACGTTACCTGCAGGGGTGCAATCCATGAGTGAAAAAGTTGACAAAGATCCAATACACGAATAAAATAAACAACATATTTTGGATTAAAATGGATAAAGGTGACATGTTTGCAACACATACCTGGGGCTGAATCCTCCACTCGCGACGAGGTGGAGGAGGATGCACTAGAATCCATGCTGCTTGTACTAGCATGATCCATACTGCTGCTGCTAGCGTAATCCATGCTGCTGGTGCTAGCATCCTGAGGTGGCGGAGAGGAAGAGCGTGGAGTTGTGGATACCAACTCTTGGTCATCTCCTGGTTGCAGTGACGACTCCGAATCTGACACTGTTCGTGCACATTTAAAGAACTTAAACAAAGTTGGTTACGCCATAGCCTACACCCACATACGGTAGCATAGCCGACCGCTTATATGTTTTCATGAAAAAAAGCAATGCTTGGTATGGCAGTTGAAACTAGCCTAGCCTATCCCGCCGGCGTAGAACATCACATCACGTGTCTCATGAACTTGCTTGCGCATGAACATCAACACATAAAATTATGTTTATAAAAACTATTTTTAGCACAAAATCATGCGATTATTGGCTGATTTTTAATCATTTATGGCTAAATTAAAATTTGCAAAAAATAATATGTATAATATATATTTGTTGGGTAGGAAAATTTTAGGGTGGGCCTGGTGAAAAGTGGGCGGGCCTAGGACCGTCAGGCCCACCCATAACGCCGTGCCTCCTTCAAATCTGTAGTTTTGCCAAGAAAGCGTTTCCCTCATTTCCTTATCTGCCACCCAGGTGCCAATTAGATGTTATTCTGGAGCAAGATCCCTTTGGGGAAAAAACGTGTCTCTGTAATCTAAACACTGATACAGGGATTAAAACATATCCTGGGATAAAACAAAAACTGCATGGGAGAGAGATTTGGGTGTAGAGCTTTCTGAAGAGGCATGGCAGGACAGCTTGACTCATATACGCAATTTCTTATTGTGTATACGACGTGGTTTAATTCAATTTAAGGTGCTTCACCGTCTTCACTACTCGGGGGACAAGTTTGCCAGAATCTTTCCCACCATAGACCCTGGCTATCCGAGGTGCAGCCATAGTCCGGCCTCAGTGGGACACATGTTCTGGGCATGTCCCTCTCTCAGCAGTTACTGGGGACATATTTTTAATGTATTCTCGCAAATCTGTAAACAGACCATAACCCCTGATTTTCACACAACCATCTTTGGCATCCCACCCCCTAACTGTAGGGTCACAACTTTGCAGGCAAATGCTCTAGCATTTACTTCATTGCTAGCTCGCAGACTTATTCTTTTTAAATGGAAGTCAAATAAAGCTTCATAATTTTTGCAGTGGTTAAGGGAGGTGCTGTCCTTTCTACCTTTAGAAAAGCTCTGATATAAAATATGTAAAACCCGCAAAAGCTCTACTTTGACCTGGAGTCCTTTCATAGGCTTTATTGATGGTTTTCCCTTTTGTTGAATGTAGTTTTTAACCTGGTTGTAACTACAATATTTATACAGATATATGTGAACACCGTTGTATTGTCTTCAAAACAGTTATCATGTGGAACTGGAATAAGAAGTCCCTGCATAGTCCCTTTTTTTCCCTTGAGCCTTGGTGGGGGGGGGGGATTTCTACATGTGTTTTTTTTTTAAATTTTATTTTGTTGTTTGGGTATTTTGTATACCTGTTCCAAAAAACTTGAAAATCAGAAAATAAAGTTTAAAAAAAAGCTCTCCCTAGAAGAAGCTTCTTAACTAGGTAGCTAAAAACCAGCGCAACACAAAGTAACACTAACACATGGAACAAGTGATACAAAACAAAGCACAGTTACAAACAGACTGGCGCAACACAAAATAGCACTACTTGCAGAACTAAAGTGTTGGGAAAATGCAGTTAACATTACTGTAGGCCTACACAAAGCTGAAAGTATGCGGCACGTGTGAAGAACGAAGGCCTGAATGCCACCACATGCTATTGCTAAATTAGAAGCTGACATCATCTAACCTACTCTAGAATTTACCTGGTTACCTCTCTACCCAAGAGACTGTAATTCTGTCTTAATAGAATTTAATTAATCATCAGCTTTCCCACGCCAGGGGCCATGCCAGGGTTACGGCACAAAAACAAAGTGGTGATAGTTTCACCAACACCCGTATGCTTACTTAACCAAGCAAGTTCTAAAATTTTAAAAAAACATCTACCTCATGTGGCAACATCAGCATGAACCGATTAACAGAAACAAAATGGAAAATATGGTTCTAGGGGTACAAAGATTAACTAATCTACTCAAAACTGAGCTCCTGGATGAGCCCCCATTAAGTTACGACCGGCTCGAAAAGCCACAACATAAGGACGGACACAACACTGGTTTTGATACAAAAAAATCTGACATTTAGTTACAAACAGATAATAAGGGTAAACTAGGAAACCAGACAGAGAAGCTGGGTCTTGTGTCAGGGAGTGAGAGAGACCACGTGGGCAGTGTAAAGCTGGCAGCCATACCAACATGTATCCTGGCTCTGCCAAATGATGGAAGCTAAGCAGGTAGGGGCTAGGCTAGTACTTGGATGGGAGACCTCCCAGGAAAAACGGAGTTTCTGCCAGAAGTGGTGTTGGTGGGCCAGTAGGGGGCAGTCTTCCCTCTGGCCCTATTAAAAAAAAAAAAAAAAAAACAGCAACAAATATCAAATCCCAATGCTCCAGTGCAGTGAAGGGGACACTGTGCTGTAGGAGATCCTGTCCTTCAGCTGAGACGTTAAACTGAGGTCCTGACTCACTGTGGTCATTAAAGATCCCATGGCACTTATTCCAAAGAGTAGGGGGTTCCCCGGTGTCCTGGCAAAATTCCCAACCTGGCTCTCTCCATCTGGCCGCCTAATCACCCCCCCCCCCATGTCTATGAGAGAACCGAGTGATGCATCCCCCCCATCATCACTACACATACCCAGGCCTAGAAACACATGCACAGCAAGAGACAAAAAGGAGCAGCACTGTGAAGAAAAGAAGTGCTTGCTTACACACCAACAAGCAGTAGTGAAACCCCCTGTAGCGGGCCGGATGCACTACTCGGTTCTCTCATAGACTCTGGAGAAACACCCAACAGCAATATCAGGACTTAGTATTTGGGGGAAGACAAACAAAGACAAAGCATGTTTTAATACACACAGTAAGGACTAGCCCAAATCAAACATATGCATACAAACAAAACAAACAAGAAAAAGAAATCAACAAAATTTACCTAAACAAAGCAGCAGTGGTGAGATCTAGGGAAAGGGGTATAAATAAGGTGTTTAACACACTATAAAGGCACAGGCTACATCTCAACAAATTGTTTGTATGCCTACCTTAAGTCGACCATAGATTCCCTCACTATTCCCTCTCGCCACAAATCAATCTAGATAATCATTATGACAAGGCTAAGTTATGTGCTAAAAATGGTAAAACCATGATTGAAGCAACAAGATGCTATCTGCAGCTTACCCCAGCACAAAAATCTTCATCATTAACAATGAAACTGGGGCCACAAACCCACTGTTGGCAACACCTACCCAGCTTAAATCTTGGTAGACAGCAAGGAGCTTATATAGTACAAACATTACTGCTAACCCGGAAGTGAACGGCACACCTACCCCTATGGTGGCCCCTAAAGGTCAGCTTTGACCAGCTACACCTCATTAATATATGGCCTGAACATAAAAATCCCATGAAAATACATATATATTCAACATTTTCTGCTAAAAGTTGAGGGAGAAGGGGTTCAACAAACAGTTGGAGAGTGCCGGATAAATGTATCTTTGTAAATTCTCGTAAAATCCTGCTATTAATTTTGCATCATTGCCTGAGGTTGCTACTGTTAGCGTTCACATCGTAAATTAACTGCACATCAATTCACTTGACTAAGATGGACCACATACGGACTTGGTGTGGTTGTCTGGTCTGCACCAGAGTTGCTCACACCAGCTCAAATGAACCAGACTAAGCAGGCAAACACACTAGAGGCTGGTTAAACTTCGCCAAACATGTTAGCTGTGAACACAACCTTCGTCAATAAAAACTACTGGTGTTAATCTTCAAGTTTATCTGAGAAATAATGTCCAACCGATTCTTCAGTTGCACAAAAACGCCAAGTTGATGTCAAGAACAAACGGCCGACATGATTCGCAGAAAGTACAACCATCCTGATTTTTAAAGAGCGCCATCTTTATGGGGATTTAACCTCTTGGATAATTTCCAAACAGTGGTCTTTGAGCTAACATTGAGCCAGGCGGAGGGGTTTGCCTGTCCTTACAAGGCAAGAGTAAAAGCTATAAAGATATCACAAGAGGATTAAAAGCATTAAGAGAGATGTCAGTGGATCATTTCAGTTTACCCACCCAGCTGATAAGTCAGCATCTTTTCTTTAGGTCGTTGTTAAAGGAGATAGGACCTTTTAATCCAAAGAGGCTGATTGTTGTTTTTATGGCCCCGGAAGTGTTTCTAGATTGCAATGCATTAAATCATCACTCCTCTCCGCGCTGTTGTTCTGCTGAAAGGTTGTCCGATGTGGTACATCCTATACAGTGCATTGCATGTGCTCTCTTGTTAAGACAAAGCAACTACTCAAGTGTCACACTGTTCTGAGTGTGCTTTTGATGGGTTGAAGGCTGAACACCTTGAATGTAGCACCACTTTATTTCCGCCAGAGTTATTGTTGTGCTGACATTTTTCATGTTCCATAGTATTGACTCAGTAGATTATATGATATACTGAGTCGGGGATCAGTTGTTTTTCCAAAGGCCAGGTGATGTATGACAGTTTTATCCCTTGTTTTTTTCTCTTCAATTTGCATTACCTTTTGGAAAATAAGTCAGTATAGTATTTAGTCTTCTATGTTGAAGCCTCATGGTGGACTCTGTGTCAGTCACACTTTACAGCGCTTGGTATGAAAAGCAGCCTGCATACCATGCAGTTTATCCAATGTGAGGAACATTGCAGGTTAAGGATTATGCAAACAGCCCAGTATGTTGCCTCATCTATTGAAGGAATTTAATGGCTCAAGTTACATTAGGGATTCTTTTTTCCTAAAGCGATAAATCCATCACCGATTGAAGTTTTTTTTTTCTTCAAAAGATAAAGTGATAAAAATTAAGATGAATTGCATTCCTATGGGTTTGCAAAGAGCTGAAATACAGGAAGGATGTGTGGAAGTGCTAAAAAATATCTGTCTAAATTTGGCAGTTAATATGGACATTACAATACTGTGAGCTTAGGTTGTTTTTTTATGTTTATCGTTCAAAAAGATCAGTGAAGACAAGAAATATATGCTCCAATCTGAACCTCTTTCAAGACATGTTTTGACATGTCAGCTTAACCTACGTAAATAAACATAAAAGACGGTTTGTGCTTGAGAAAAGCTGATATTATATGTGGATTTGGATAAAAGCAGTGAGTGCTTTAACAAATATTTACATTGATGTAGTTACACAAAGATATGCATATACAATCTCCCATCAATAGATCCATAGTAATGGATTTTTTTCAGTGGACCTCATTTATTCACTTCAGATGCTTGCAGATTGCGGAAGCTAGAACTGGTTATAGATAAGTTCATGTCATGCCAAGAAAAGCCTCTGCACCATGCAGTTTATTAATAAATAACTTGCCCCTTGTAAAATTAAGTGATATCGAACTTAAAGTGCACGTGATTTTTTTTATATGAATTTTGGTATACAGAGATTCAGAGTGAATGATGATATGTGACAATCAGCCACAGCAATTAGTGTTACTGTTAAGAAGCCTTTTTGTTTTCTCTCACCCATACAGAATGTCACAAATAAATCCTCACTGCATTTGCAT
This sequence comes from Lampris incognitus, assembly GCF_029633865.1. Lineage (NCBI taxonomy): Eukaryota > Metazoa > Chordata > Actinopteri > Lampriformes > Lampridae > Lampris > Lampris incognitus. Next base: position 28,349,925 of record NC_079212.1, read on the forward strand.
ATTAATTGAATCTGAGACGTCAAGCATCTTTCATTAAGCAAAATGATCTGCATATTCGGAGACATAAAATAGTTTATTTCGATGTGGGGGAAGAAGTCATTGAAAATTGACCGCATATAGAATATAAACTTTGACTGTGTCGCCCGATCCATTAACCCTTTAGCCCCCAGCAGCAGGCTGAACACAAAGCAACAACAGGCCGATTAACAGTGGAAGGATGTTTCTCATATTCAGACACAGCTAAGCCAAAAGCATTGAAGAGAGGGAGCAGTTGGACCAAGTGCTTTATCATAAGTTACTATTTGTGAGAAAGCAAGAAGGCTACTTTATTTTGTCATTGTGCAGGTTACAACAAAATTTGTTTTCTGCATTTAACCCATCCTATTGTGTAGGAGCAGTGGGCAGCTGCAGCGCCCGGGTACCAATTCCAGTTCTTCTTTCCATTGCCTTGGTCAAGGACACAGACAGGAGTATTAACCCTAATATGCATGTCTTTTTGATGGTGGGAGGAAACCGGGGCACCCGGAGGAAACCCACACAGACATAGGGGAGAACATGCAGACTCCACAGAGAAAGGACCTGGGACGGCCTGGGGTTCCAATCCAGGACCTTCTTGCTCTGAGGCAGCAGAGCTAACCACTGGGCCACTGTGCTGTCAATTAGTGGAGTGCATTATTTCACCATTGTAATGGTAGCTTTTATAATCATTTGAATACTGTTTTAAAAAAAAATATCTCAGAAAGAGGGAAAAATAGCCTTATCTGGATCAAGGAATAGACCTTTATTGTGTTCAGGTTAGGTTATGTTGCGGGTTGTTCCTTCTTTCATTGTAAATTAAGCTTGGTCTTATTTGGGGTGTTTTTGCAGGTGAGCCCAATTTATTCTGCAGATAATCAGAGTGGCTGTTTCTGAATTAATTAAAAGCCTATAACGAGCATATGCCTACGACAACTTGGAAGCTATGTGAATTTTGGAGGAACTGCCCCATCTTCCTCTTCACTAATTCACTAAATTAGAATATGCCAAATGCCACGCACTTGAGGTTGTACATGAATCATACATGTATTTGAATCAGCAGTTTTGTTTTATCTTCTTTTCGGATTAGGCTCTGTGGGAACTTATTGCCCAACCCGTGATTATGGAAATCCCTTGTGTCATCTGCAGTCATCTTTCAAAGTTATGCTCAATCGTTCCAACTCTAGCCCGCTAATTACAAGAACATCCAAATTCCTTTGAAAGCATCATTTGAACATAATGTGCTATTGTCTTAAGATTGTGTACCCGTAGCGATAAAACACAGCCTCTCCGAGTGTGCTCGAACGTAAATAAAAATCCCAGGACAATGTGAAATGCCAAACAAAGTGGACAAGAGGGGAACGTCGTTGTTTGTCTGAAATCTTTGTGTCAGACACAACCACGCTTTGTTTGCAGTGTCTGTTGGCCATTCTAAAGGGAAAATTGACATTGGATGGTTCGATACGATTAAGGCACATACACTGGTAATGGAAAGGCTGTGTATCGTGGGGTCTGCATAGTTAGGGGCTAGACTTGTGAATAATTTGATTAGGTTGCAGGGGAATATCTGGAGGATTATGTAAATGGCGGTGCCCCCGTGCAGAATTCTTTTGAACTCTTCACAACTCACATCTGCCGGGGTCGACAGCTAGACAGGACGGCTGCCTTCTTGTAGCCTGATTCCTCGGTGCTGGAGGAAAGTGTTTAAAGGTCATTTTCAGTACAAACAGGCTTGTCCTGGAAGACCCCTCTATTCCAAAGAACTTCAATTTATTTTTTTGTTGATGCCAACGCAATTATCATTTTCTTTGAGTAAACAATTGCTGAGCTTAGTACAATTATTGTTGTATCCTAATTAGCTGGTCTGTATGTGTCGCCGGTGTCCTCCTCCAACCGTGTGTACACACTGAAATGGCGTTGACCTGTTTACTCTGTATTTTATGGCATATATCTGCCTCTCCCTCTGTGCTTTCTGATTATGAGAGGTTTTTTTTCCCCCCTCCCAAGCCTTATTTGGTGTATTTCTGGGTGTGGATGTGTTTGTGTTCAGCACTATGGCAACCAAAGTCAAGGTGACCAAGAGCATGTTGAACACATTAGATTACCCGAACAGAGGCAGGAGACAATGCAGTCAGTACAACATACCATTTATCTGCTGTCTGATTGTGGGGATTTCAGAGACCATCCTGGGGCTGGGTGTGGATTTATTGTCTTGGTGAGTCTGACCAATGCACCCACTATAACCCCCCCACCCCTCAGCTGTTTGAAGCCAAAGGGGAGTCGCTGCCTGTACAATGCCTTCTGTATATACAGTACGCACAGACATAATCAGCTAAACACCTTAAAAAGACATAACCTCACACTGTGTCTTTATATGGAAAACAGTTTGAAGGTTGTGACCAACTCTAATTCAGTGCTAAAATGCAACTGCAATTGCTTTTTGATTTTGTTTATTTTTCCTTTGTGTGTTACATTTGGGAGGGAAAAAACGTGTTAAGAATTAACAAGGAAAAGTCAACCCTTTGTGTAATGTTGAAAGAGCGATACAGTATAACAATGTTATCACTTAAATCACACCATAGGTCATATCTCATTTTTAAGGCATTTAAATCCTATACAAACATGTTTTAATGCTGACTGATTCATTCGCTCTCAGTTCTCACCAAATCTACAATTGACTGCACTGGGGGTATATGCTTGTTTGATCAATCTCCAAAAGAGCTAAAATGCTCTAATTTTAACAGCTGGTTCAAAATCTGGCAGCCTCTTAGAGGCGTATGTTAAATAACTCTGGTAATTTATGCTTGCCTGTGTGTTGTGGATGCATGTGTATGTTCGGGCCTTTGGAGATGAAGTGTTAAGGACTGCTATGCAGAAACTAGAGAAGCATTGCCAGCACTGTAAAAACTTAATCACTTTGGCAGGCAGTTTAGTTGTGGGATTCAGACTTGCTGAAAAAAAAAATCATGACAAAGAAAAAAAGTAAATCTTTACAGAACTTAACCTCTTGGTTCACCGAGATTTCTTTTTGATGTGTAAGCCCACCCACCCCCTTTCTAAACCCCCATGATGCAATTGATATGTGAAATATAGGGGAATGTGTGAATTGGGCTTCTGTGGGGTTTATCTCCGTTCTTGATAGACCTCTTCTCTCGTTCTCCCCTCTAGACTCACAGAAAAACAGAATTAAAAAAAAAAGTCGGAATAACCCCAGAACCCCCCCCCCCCACCACACACACACACACACACACACACACACTTCCCCTCTCCCAGAGTGTTTTTTCCCAGGAATGTGTTGTGCAGGGCAGCAAGTGGTTACTTCACCGACAGGAAGGATGATACAAGGACATACTGTAATTATGTTCAAAGATACAGATTCATCCCAGTTTTCACTTGTTAAACTTGAGCAATAAGTTGGGAATCTGAAAGAATCCTCTTTTGTGGTTGTCGTGTGCTATTGAAAGAGTCTGCTTTGCCCTGGCTTGTGACCACTTGTTGAAGGGGTTGGTAGTGATTTAGGGAGGGCAGCTGGAAAACAGAGATTTTATTTATCTCTTCTGAGAGCTCTTTATTTTTGCAAGCAGTTCTCAGCCTGCAGTTGCTGCTTTCATGACTTTGCGGCATATTTTCGGAATTGTGTGAAATTACTATGACTAAAGGGAGGAACAGCTGACAGGACGGGGCGTGTGGAAAAAAAATGAAGAAAATGGAAAATGCCTGAGACCAGAGGACAATCTGGAACCCTGGAAGTGCTTCTTCCTCTTAAAAAGAGCTCAGGGAGGGAGGAAAGAAAAGGCAGTGCATAACATCTCAGCAAGGGTCAGGGACTTGAACTTGCAGGACGAGCATTCATACTTTCTAACTTTATACAAACATAACACACTAAGTTGGATTAAAATTTTGGCAGGATCCAAGGTGAAATGGTCTTTGTTGTGTGTTGGTATTGTCGGTTAATCAGTTTGATGAAGGATTCATATAGGGAGACATTTTTAAAAAGAAGTTCATGAGATAAATGTCCCCGAAAAAAAAAGAAGTCTTTTTGCATTACTCCTTGGTTGTTTGATAGTGTTTCACTGGGCCATGAAACCTTCCCAGGCATCTGAATGTGTGATTGTGCTGTGCCGCTACGTGTGTGAGGATAGATATGGAGGCATTATTACCCAGGAGAGGTCAAGGGTCAAGCATTAAGCAAGCTGCCTGCTTGGATCCCTGCATCAGAGATTTCACTCTGTTGGCCCAGGAAATACTCCTGTGTCTTGTCTAAATAATCAAGGAGTCCTTCAGCGTACTGCTTTGAAAACTGATAAATAAGCACAGGAGACTGAGATTAAGAGGAGGTAGCGGCACAAGGAGCCCACGGTGCCAAACCGAAGATTTTTCCTCTTAATTATAAACTCCACTGAGGTTTTTTTTTTCTCGTTTTTGATTTTTCTTTTTTCTCTACTGCTCCTTGTTCAGTGACAGGAATGCCCTGCTGGTCTCACGCTGTTACCTTTAGTCTCATTTTTGAAGTTTCATAACAATGTTTTTGACCTTCTACATAGGAACAGTTTGTTTCAACCTCATTCCTCTTAAAAAGAAGGAAAACAATGGAACAGGCAGGGGTAGGAAGTCACATCTGACCGTATCAAAATGAGATTAGAAACTGAAGAAAAGGCGAAAAACAATGTATGCATGCAAACAAAAGCAATGGCAATGAAAAAAGAGACATGAAAACACTCAAAAATGTAGTTTTCCTCCCCCTATCTGTTTAATTGATAGCAGTTTGACCCACAATGGTATGCATCCAAATAGTCTACTCACTGCTCATGTAGCACTAAGGAAAGTTGCTCATTTCCTTTCACTGACTAAGCAAACATTTTTTCATTGTATGCAGTCTGTTTATAATGTTATTTACTCTGTATATAAGTGTAGCCTAATCATTTACAGTCCCTTTAATTTACAGTAGCCTCCTTGTGTCTGGTAAACGTACCGCTCTTAGAAACCCACAGGCTTGCCTACTGTTGGGACAAAGTTAGAGTGAGCATTATCAGGCATACTCAAAATAACCAGGAATTCAGGCGGTGCCTTATTAGGTAATGAATCCGCAATGAGAAGGAAGTGAACAAGAAATATATTGACAAGCCAGTGTTCCTGTGAGTCCAGGGACAGCGTAACCCCTGCGGACTGCGTTAAAATCTTGTGGTTTGCCAAAGACTTTGCTTTGATGGGGATGAAAATAGGTTTTGCACTTTTCAAGCACAGCCTAATTGCCTTCATTTAGGTTAAATGACACGTGATTGACTATGTACAAGGTACACAGAGAGACATCTTATGTCATTGCCCGAGGCTTATTGAAGCACATCACCTGCCTCAGTAATGGAATAACTTCCTACATAATTGGCAGGGAGAAAATATACTGAAGTCTGCACCTCTTTGTGACATATCAGAATCTTGTGGTATGACGCATTTTAGCTGTATGAAAGGTTGAATACAGAACTCTCATTATGATTCAACTATTGACTTTATTAAATCCTATTTCAACGCTATGGTTATTTTCCTGTGCAAGTGTCAGTTATGATAAATAATTGATTAAAATACCCAAACCTTTTCCCAACAAATTATTATCATTTAAATTGTGAAGGAATTGTTAAATTGTGAATAAAAACAATATACAGTACGATGTGTACCATCTATTTATTAAGTTACACATGGAAAATAGCGTTCTTTCAATGTGGCTCACTTGTATTTTGTTCTATTTTTGACCTGATTCTCTCCTTTAGACCAGAGGACGTAAAACTGACAAACAGGCTGTGTGTGTGTGTGTGTGTGTGTGTGTGTGTGTGTGTGTGTGTGTGTGTGTGTGTGTGTGGTAGTGGGGGGGGGGGAGAGTGTACGGCGTCACCAGTACTCCGGTTTAGGAAAAGTGACACTTTGCCTTGAAAGACTCTTCAGGGCAGCTAGATAAGGAATTTAGTGGCTTTATCACAAATGCCACTGTTTAATTTGAAAGGGTGAGGCACTTAGGATCTGGCACCAGCCTTTCAGCCTGGTGATAAATTTGCAAGAAAGTGGAAAAGATTGGAGCCCGGAGAGTAGATTAGCAGGATACAAATATAGAAGTGACATTATGGTGGGTATTAGTCAGGTGCTCCTCTGAACAAGTGGCTGGTTACTGAGAGGCCTTCCAATGGGGCCGGGCTGCAGGCTGTGGGCCATGGCTGCTGGATTGATTGTGGAACAGGATTGATTGGAGCAGTGAGGCATGGGCCAATTGTGTTTCCTATAACTTCACACCAGCACCACTAGTTTCCTGTATTTTCAATCCCCCCCATCCCACCCCCAACACACAAACACACACACACACACAGTGATGTACCACTACCGGATGTTTAATTCCATATATTCCTCTGCCCTGTTTTACCACTCTTAACACACATCTCTGTTATGTTTCTAACCTCTCCTTTTTTTCAGTGTCTATCCCCCTCTCTGTCTTCCTCTCTGCAGTTTTTTTTCTTTGCAACAGTTGCTGTGTGTTCATCTTGGCAACAGTCCATGGCCTGTTTGATGTGGTTTCCAGAAGTCCTGAACCATGGTCCCCACCACTCTTTCCGTCATCGGTAGACCCGCTGTCTCTTTATCCTCCATTGACTCCTTTTAACCCCCCCTCGCCCCCCCCCCAACCACCACCTTCCACACGTTGAAGCAGCTGCTTTCTTTCCCTCCATGTACTTCTCCATGGAAATGATCTGATTCCCATTATTTGGTAGCAAACCAGATTTGACCGCAGGCTGTGTACACAAATGCAATTTGTGCAAATACACTGCTTTCTAACAAGTAGAGACTACACAGTTGCTGAATGTCCTCCAGACCATGTTACAGACTGGAGAAAAACAATGAAAGACTGCCTTCTTGCTGTTGAAATAATTATTTAGGGTAGTCTACTTTCACGGTTTAGTCTGTAGACCTATAGAGCTTGTCTTTCGATTATATGTAAACGTAGATCAAAAGATAACTAGCTCTTTGAAATCGTTTTTTTCCCCCAGTGACCTCTACTCGCTGTAATTTGAGTGATAGAGGAAAGAGGTGGGGGTGGAGCCAGCAAGACAGTGGCTTCGGTGAAGGCCTTGTAGAGGACAACCAGTGACCCTACATGGGCGCCTTTCCTGCACATACCAGCAGGTTTAAAGGGAAACTGATAGGCAGGTGAAATATCTGCCACTTACAGAAAAGAGGCAGAGACTGGGGAGGGCATGCAGGACAGAATGGATATGGATTGGGTCACAAGGCTGACGAGGTCTACCTAAGGAAATGAATATTCCTTGTACACTTGGCGACACTTAAGTTGAAGGGCACAACACAAGAGCGAAGAGACTCTCGTTCTACACTTTTATTACGCACCGATTGTATGTAAGCACTGCATCATGGTGTTTTTTATCCCATAAAACATCAGACACTATGGTTGGCTGTTGATGCTATGTTACACAATCTTACCGTGGACATAGTGTACTTAGATACACCGATCATTGTGATTGTGCTTTGGCACGGTGCGATGAAGGTTGGAACATTTACTTCTTAAGGCAAGTGCTGGAAAAGGCTCAGTTGTCTTAGGCTATATAATCTATACTTAAACTTAAAAGTCTTTCCTAAATTTCAGTTTTGAATTCTTGAAAATAGATAGAATTTAAAATGTATGCAACTTGCCAACACCTTGCAGAAGGTTTGAAACAAATACAGTAAATAATTAATTAGATTGTTGTTTTTTTTTATAGTGTATGTATCTGTTTCATCCTTCCAGTTGAGATACATAGTATCAGGTGGACTTCCACTTTGTATCAAATGAGGGCGATGCGGTGGAGGCAGAGCTAAATGTGCCCAGGGGGCCAGAGTGAAACCAGTGTCTCATTTTCAGGAGCAGACAAACACATACAGGGACCAGACATGCCTGTCACATCTCCCTCGGCTCCTCGGCTCCCTCTGTCACCCCCGAGGGCAGCAGGCAGGGATGACCTCTGCACTGTTATGATTCCATGAAAAACTACATGTGCTCTCGCAGGGGACAGAAATATAGACTCTCTCACACACACACACACACACACACACACACACACACACACACACACACACACACACACACACACACACACACACACACACACACACACACACACACACACACACACACACACACACACAAGCAGCGCTGAATCCATCAAAGCTACAGCATGCATATTGTCAGATGCTGCAAGAGCAACCAGTTCAACCTTTCCGTGCTGAAAAGAAGCAGATTTAGCCAACAAACCTGGTGCCATTTTTAACTGTCCCCAGATTGATCAGTGATTGCACTGGCGCCAACAGGCAGTGTAACTTTACATCGGTGGGGAGGACGTTTAGCGGTTTTCAATAGTATTTCAGGATATCCTTGCTGCTGCTGCTGCAGTTTTTAGCTGACTTAACAGCTGCCACCGGCATTAGTGTACCAGCAGACACTTCTGAATATCCCCCTGCCCTGGCCTCATGTGTCACATGGACTCCATCCAGCCCAACCCCAAACTCCTTGTGTTTCACATTCAACAGGATCAGTTGAAATCTGCATTGGACCAGCAATTTAAAATATGATTCATCTTGTGCTCTAATTTTGGTTTCAAATCTATAGAATTATCGAAACAATTCTTCTGTCTTGTTTACCTTTGTGTTTCCCCTCTTCGGGCTCCTTTGCCAGCTTCTCTAATGATATGAGGTTTATTATCATCGATAAAAAGTGATTTAGTGGTTTTTTTCTTTGCTAGAACATTCCTTGAACCACGGGAAATGAGATATTTAGCCCTGCTGCTCATGATTTGACAACAGTGCTTTGAATTCACTCAGTTGTAAAATTAATTCTTGCAAATGTTTTCAATGGGACTTTCGTGTTTGCCTTGCTCACTGTTAAAATCTGAGAAAAATACAAATGATTGGGCTTGGCTCAGTAACTTCATTGTGCAGGGAAAAGAAAGGCAAACTGGACAGGGTTCAGTGGTTTTAGGCCTTTTGAGGGTTTGTGTGTCAGGATTTATGTATTTAATTATACACTCATTCTGCTAATGTAAAAAGGAGAAAAAAGAACAACAGATTTACAAAAATAAATAAATAAATAAATAAACCCCACCAAGGCTGTAAGCCTGTAGTTGCCCTCATACTGAATGTTGGCCACAGCCACAGTTTAGCTCCCCTTGAACTGGGCTAATACTTGTCTATTCCGATTAGGATTAGTATGTGTAGCAGGGACTCAGGGACCCAGGACTGGTAATCTAATAAATAAAGATAAAAAACTCTGAAATTGGTTTACTGAAGGCTCGGATTTACTACTGGCCATCTCAGAGACACAGGGATTAACACAGCATTCGGTGCTGTAGCTATACAGCCCCACTTCTGTGCAGAGTGAGAGGGAGAGAAAGAGAAGGAGAGAGACAGGGAAAGAGAGACAGAGAGAGAAGGGGGAGAGAGAGATGGAGATAGAGAGATAGAGAGAGAGAAGGAGCACTGCTGGGGGGGGGGGGGGGGACTGGCCAGGGCTTTATATTGCCTAACAGGCAGCAAGTTAAACTCACTGTGACAAGGTCAGGTTAGCCCTTGTACAAAAGGCTTTGTTCCATAGGCAGATTAAAGGTCTCTTTGACAGTTTCTACACTTTTGTATCATGTTGAACATGTTGGGAGTTAATCCTGTCTGTGAGGGTAGAAGCCCAGTTGTTGGAGCAATGAGAGATAGGTACAGAGGCTGCCGTGTATATCCAGCATAATAGTCTACACCAAAGAAATACCCAAGAACTCTCCCATATTAGTCTAGGGTACTGCATATTCTCACCAAATCTGCAATGAGCAGCCAGAGGTCTATTGTGTTGTGCAGACCAGATATTTTATGTTATTAGTTGATGAATAATAATCAGGTTTGTAAATAATTGAACACTTAAAATAGAATACCTGGAAAATTCAACTTTGAAATGCTAGGATGCAATCATTGTCTAATTTAAGCACTCTTCAGTCATAGATCTAAGCAGAAGTTTGGGAAAATGCTTCCAGTAAACTTTTTAGTCAAAACAATAAGTCATATTCTTTCTCACTTATTAACAATGAAGTTATTTAAGTCTGTGATTACAGGAATCCTGATGACTCCATAGCTCAATGTCCTGTTTTCTAATACAGACAGAGTTAATTATGTTCACATACTGGACTGCCCAAGCCAAAACGCACAATAAACCCAAATTTAAATAGGTTAGGTGACATAAGCATGAACATTTATATCAAGTCATTTCAGCTTGATGGGTGAGTTGTGAAGTTTAGAGAACATGATATGAGTCACTCTGTCAGCTGCCGAAGTTGTTTATGATGCCCAGACTAGCTATGTCAGGCAAGGACGTTACTTGGTTTAGCAAATTTGATTCTTAGTCATAAATGTTAAGACTCAAATGCCATGCAGGTTACATATTTAGAGTACATTAAGTTAAAAGTGTGCTGCATTGCCTCTGTTCCACTGCCCAATTAGATATCCGGCACCATTAGACTATATTAGAAATCCGGCATCAGATATTACTTATCTGCTAAAGTGGAGGCAGTTTTAGCACAGCTCCAAGCGTTTTTCTGTAAAACATCACTTAAATAGCATCTCTGAAATTTGAGCCCTTTCTGTTTATATCTCCCTGATGTTGGGGTTTCACTTACAGTTTTGCAGATCAATGGTGTATGTGTGCTTGCTAGACTTGTTAAGCAAAGTCTCCCTACATCCTGCACATAAAGGTTGAGAAATCCTAGCAACACATGTCCAAAAGAGGCTTTTCTCACTTTCTGAGGGAACAGTTAGCAATATCAGTGGGCAATTAGCAAGGAAACGAGAGAGAAATTGAGAAGCCAATTACTTCTGTGAGTTAGCTGAAGGCCATTTTAAACTGTGTGCCCATGACATAATAATGTTTATGGTAAATATTATAGTTGGAGACGGTGAGTGCATGGCGTGAGAGGCAGAGAAAAAAAGGCATCAATCTCAGATCGAGAATAATTTATTAAGATCTGAGATGCGGCAATTACGTGGAAAGGACCAAAAAGAAAAAAAAAAAGAAAGAAGCCAACTCTCCAGGAACCGCATACATGATTGCAATCTTGATTAAATCCCCCTGGATCTAATGAGTTGATTTTCTGCTGTTAATATTGCATTGGCTGATGATGGATTCGTTAAGATAATGGAACGAAGCTAAAATATAAATGACTCCCTGTCAAGGAGCAGATTTTCGTCATTTTCCGTCTGACACCTCCGCCGTGGGGATTTGGTAAGGCCTTTTTGTGTTTAGAACCATCAGGATCTGGAATACTAATTGCTCATGTGCGGACGCTTCTAATGCTTCTGCTCTGTCCCCCCCTCCCCAACACCCTCCACCTCACTCCACCCCACCACCCCCTCATCTTTGTAAATATCTCCTCCACATCTCCCGGCAGACACAAAGGAAGGGAAGCTGCTTTCTTTCTTTGCCGTTGGTGAACATACAGTATCCTTGTATTCGCTATGGTGTGACACACTACGCATTTCCAATATTTATTTCTACCCATTTAGGGCTCTTTAGTTAAAACAATGTGATTGTTCAAGGAGGCCAACTTTTTAAGTTTTACAATGCAAAACTGACAAAGACGAGAAATAAAAACTGAAGAAAAGAAAAAAACAGGTAACCAAAAGCCTCCTAATATTGACCCGTGCTCTAGAGATGAATTAATAATGTTGTCTCCCTTTGGTGCCGTGCAGACCAGCTGAGCCAGATGGCCCAGTTTTAAATGGTCTGTCACTTAGGTCAACTGGTGGAGTGAAATGTACAATGCATAGAATATTGATCCTGTATTACACACAAGTCACAACAGAACACGAATAATTTTGCTCTCGAGTGCGGCGGGAACCTAATGCAAAAAGCATTAATAATCATCAAGGGATATACTAGCAGTGTGAGTATACTGAGATAATGTGCCATCATTTGTAGTAGCTGAACAGGGTGTCATAAATCAGCGGAGTTGGTATGTATAGCCTCAAACATTTAATGATATTATATTAGATATCTAGGGCCACATTCGCGACGCGTTCTGTGGTGTAGTAGCAGAATAAAGTCATGTTCTGCAATGCTCTAAAAATGTGTCTGAATGAAAGCTGAGCGCTGTGGGGCCAAAAGCAATGCTGGGGAAAATCTGGGAAAGAAAGTGCACACTTTATGCAAATGAATCCAATTATGCCACACGTAAATGGATTTAACCTGCGTACCAAATCCCAAACTCTTTTCTATCTGCGTCGTAATCACCATTGTTGTCAGGTTTCATGCCTGGTCTGACCCTTCCTTTGTGGCAGTTATGATATTGTTCTCTTTTCTGTGCAATATTACCGGGTAAAGTGTCCAACTGGGCCATCCCCCCCAGGGCCCTTTCTTTTGCGTGTCACTTTTTTGTCCTTTAACATGGTTTTGCTAAAAAGTCTTTTTTTAATCAATCAAGGCGCGGGCAGAAAATAGGCTTTGTCACGGCCAAGGCCCGGGGTCGTGTGATGCCTGCTCTGCCCGTTGACAGGTCCTCAAAAGGGATAAAAAGGAATATTTTGGGGGGAAAACTGGGGTTTCCATGGCACCGGCACTTGTTGCACATGGCTCACCATTCTTGGGTCCTGCGTGAGATTGAAGATTCAAAGGGCTTGACAACAAAAATTAGGCAAGGAGGGGACAGCAGGGCTGTGAAGGTAGCTGCCCTCAAGCCCCCAACTCTGTCCTCTCCTAGGGGCGAGGGAGAATAGGAGCCCCGAGCCTGACAGCACAAAAAGAGGGGCCTACGAGGTGCTGTCAGATATGCATGGGTTTTGTCGTTAAGTAAACCTTCAATTTCTCATCGGACAATGCGTTCATAAAGCCAGTTGGAATGAGGTGCGTAGGACACAAAGTGCGGAGGAGAAGCCTGTTCACTGAGAAGTTTATTCTGGTAGTGTGGCATCCAGTTCTTGTAATTAGAGGTTGTTTTATTTGGAATGAGGTTGTGTAAACTTGTAAGTTTCTGAGTTTATGTGTGGGAAATGAAACCAGGAAACCTAGACAATAGATTGGCAATCATTACAGCAGAGAGGGTTATTATTTTAAACTGCCCTGTTCAATGGAGGGCTTGTTTATGTTTTGCTGTTTGAGTTTGTTAGCCTTGAAAACTACTCCAACACACCAAGGTGTGATTTAACAATTTGGATCAAAGTTTGAGAGAGCATCCATGCAGATTTGGTTTGCACACGGTGTGTTCATCACATTAATCTAACGGGCCTATTGGGTATGTATGCAGTAGTATATGTCATACATGAATGCTTTTTTTGTTCAAAATAATCTGAGAGTGAGAATGTAGTTCACGTTGATGACCTAATTGCTCCACCTAGAATTCCTCTCACAATTATGCGTCCTTCTGTCTTTGGGAAATGGCATCATGAGGTCAAGGGGTTTGCATGTCAGGACTCCTTTAAGCAATTTGCAATAATTTCCATAGCATAACCCCACCGCCACCACTTTCAATAACAAACAAGGTTATACATATTTATTGCTCTTTACTCTTGCAATCAAAGCTGAATCCATTTTGGTTGTGGAGGGGCTCAAGCCTGTTCACATTGAAACATTGGTAAAGGTAGTCATAAGCTTCCAAAGTATATTAAGCTGTAAATACTGATCAATAAACCCTCTTTTCCTTGGACACTTTCAGCACAAGGGAAGGGCTGAATGTCCCTGTCATGATATCACATCAACTCTTCATGTTCATCTGTCAAAAAAAGGGGGGAATCGCTGCATGTGTTATGTGTTTTATTTATTTATTTATTTATTTATTTATTGTGTCATGTCTGAGGTTTCCCACCAATGCGCAGCCAGTCTGTTTTAAAAGGTTAAGACAGTCGGGATATGTTCCTTGATGGGATTTTATCATGCTAGGCATGTTCTGTTTCCTGATGAATATATTAAAATTATTACTGTGCAAACAGAGTTTCTAATTACTGACCTGCTTGCCATTGTACTGTGCGCTCTGTATGCCCCCCCCCCTTTTCCTCCATGCCTTGTTTATTTATCTGCACCAGTGAATACAGAATAGTCTGTGCAATGTCATTTCCATCCACACGAAAATGATTTTGAAATGCCAATCTTGCCTATTATACATTGTAATTACTTGTCTGCTTTTTGATTTTATCATATCTTCAGCCAGCGCAGAGATTCTTGGAGAGGCTGAACATCTTAGTGGCGCTTGTCTCCTGATTATTTGCAAAGAGGAATTTTTCGCCTCTCTTGCAAACAAAAATGACTATCTGCTACAATTACCAAGTCCTTGATAGTGTATTCATTGTTATGTCTATATACTTGGCACGCTATTATTTTGGTCATTTAAAAGCATATTTGCTGTAGCATCATATCTTTTATCATCATTTTGGTTGCAGGTATGCATTGTTCAGTGTTTGGCCGGGGCTTGGCATGCACAGAACTTTTTGTGTCAGTTAAGTGTTAGTTCTCAAACAAACCTGTGGTGTCACTTATCTACTGATCATAAATCTTACGGCATTAAGGTCTCAAACACGTACTCAACAATAACATTTTTTGGTATGCAAAATACAGGCAGATGGAATGACCTTATTGCATTCCAGCGTTAGGGATTAACCCTTGTCTTATACCTTTTATGTAACCTAGCAGGTTCCTCAACTTGCAAAGCCAAAAACATTATGTTTTGAATCCATTTCGATTGTCACTTTTACCATGCTGACGAGTCATGCAACTGTCCCGTTTAAATAGTAGCCTGTATACAGCACACACAATGGGAGGGTATCACCCATTTACCGGAACACACACACCCTGGCCAAGCTACAGCACAGAAAAGGGCAACCCTGTTGTTTACTCGTCTGCCTGCAATGTTGCATAGGGGGTTGATCAGGGGAGTTGATAGGAGCTGCAATTTAAAAAGAGGACACTGCAGCTCCAAACAAAAACAATTAAAGGAAAATGAAAGACGGCCCCCAAGGGTTAAAAATAGAAAATTATCAACATGCATGCTGGAATCCACTAAACCCCCCCCCAACACACACACACACACACACACATACCCTCACCCCCACCCACCACCAGCACAACATCACCCCTCCCAAACTTGCTGGGCCTGCATTGTTATGTATGATCAGATCTGCCAGTTCTTCCTCTAAGCTCCTTGTCACATTTTGACTTAATGAAGTGCAACTTAGAAGGGAATTGGGTTCATCATGCTAGTCGCACGATGCTCCCTTGTTGTAGCAAACAGGAGCGGCATGGGACCGAGGCGCTACAGCGTGAGTCGTTATCATTCCGGTCAGTCTGTTTAACACAAAATTAAACAAAGAACTAATTAGTGCCTCATGAATTAATAACTGCACTGTTGCCGAGAAGAAGTTAGGTTGCTGAGGGGAGATATAAAATAAGTAGGAAGATCAGGTTAGAATTATTATTACTTTTTTTCTGGGATGCCAGGGCTCTCAAGGTTAAGAAACTTCGCATGAGGATTTAGAGTGACTCAACTAGTTCCTCCCAAGCCAGTTTTCTGTCTTGACAGTTCAGAGGGAGGCTGGATGAATAGATTTCATATAAGTGACATACTTACATGTTTATTTTACATATATATATATAGCCCTGTGATGGTCTGGATGTTCTGGTGGCCTGACCCCGCCTGCCGCCCAATGACTGCTGGGATAGGCTGCAGCATCCCTGCGACCCTGAGAGCAGGATAAGCAGTTTGGATAATGAAAAAATAATTATATATATATATATATATATACTCACTGGCCACTTTATTAGGTACACCTTGCTAGTACCGGGTTGGACCCCCTTTTGCCTTCAGAACTGCCTTAATCCTTCGTGGCATAGATTCAACAAGGTACTGGAAACATTCCTCAGAGAGTTTGGTCCATATTGACATGATAGCATCACGCAGTTGCTGCAGATTTGTCGGCTGCACATCCATGATGCGAATCTCCCAGTCCACCACATCCCAAAGGTGCTCTATTGGATTGAGATCTGGTGACTGTGGAGGCTATTTGAGTACAGTGAACTCATTGTCATGTTCAAGAAACCAGTCTGAGATGATTCGAGCTTTATGACATGGCGCGTTATCCTGCTGGAAGTAGCCATCAGAAGATGGGAACACTGTGGTCATAAAGGGATGGACATGGTCAGCAACAATACTCAGGTAGGCTGTGGTGTTGACACGATGCTCAATTGGTACTAAGGGGCCCAAAGTGTGCCAAGAAAATATCCCCCACACCATTACACCACCACCACCAGCCTGAACCGTTGATACAAGGCAGGATGGATCCATGCTTTCATGTTGTTGACGCCAAATTCTGACCCTACCATCCAAATGTCGCAGCAGAAATCGAGACTCATCAGACCAGGCAACGTTTTTACAATCTTCTATTGTCCAATTTTGGTGAGCCTGTGTGAATTGTAGCCTCAGTTTCCTGTTCTTAGCTGACAGGAGTGGTACCCGGTGTGGTCTTCTGCTGCTGTAGCCCATCTGCCTCAAGGTTCGACGTGTTGTGCGT
The DNA here is from genome assembly GCF_029633865.1 of Lampris incognitus. NCBI lineage: Eukaryota > Metazoa > Chordata > Actinopteri > Lampriformes > Lampridae > Lampris > Lampris incognitus. Next base: position 28,366,491 of record NC_079212.1, read on the forward strand.
TCAGAGATGCTCTTCTGCATACCTCGGTTGTAATGAGTGTTTATTTGAGTTACTGTTGCCTTTCTGTCAGCTCGAACCAGTCTGGCCATTCTCCTCTGACCTCTGGCATCAACAAGGCATTTTCGCCCACAGAACTGCCGCTCACTGGATATTTTCTCTTTTTCGGACCATTCTCTGTAAACCCTAGAGATGGTTGCGCGTGAAAATCCCAGTAGATCAGCAGTTTCTGAAATAGTCAGACCAGCCCGTCTGGCACCAACAACCATGCCACGTTCAAAGTCACTTAAATCACCTTTCTTCCCCATTCTGATGCTCGGTTTGAACTGCAGCAGATCGTCTTGACCATGTCTACATGCCTAAATGCATTGAGTTGCTGCCATGTGATTGGCTGATTAGAAATTTGCATTAACGAGCAGTTGGACAGGTGTGTCTAATAAAGTGGCCGGTGAGTGTATATATACACTACCGTTCAAAAGTTTGGGATCACCCAAACAATTTCGTGTTTTCCATGAAAAGTCACACTTATTCACCACCATATGTTGTGAAATGAATAGAAAATAGAGTCAAGACATTGACAAGGTTAGAAATAATGATTTGTATTTGAAATAAGATTTTTTTTACATCAAACTTTGCTTTCGTCAAAGAATCCTCCATTTGCAGCAATTACAGCATTGCAGACCTTTGGCATTCTAGCTGTTAATTTGTTGAGGTAATCTGGAGAAATTGCACCCCACGCTTCCAGAAGCAGCTCCCACAAGTTGGATTGGTTGGATGGGCACTTCTTTGAGCAGATTGAGTTTCTGGAGCACCCCATTTGTCGGGTCAATTAAACGCTCAAAATGGCCAGAAAAAGAGAACTTTCATCTGAAACTCGACAGTCTATTCTTGTTCTTAGAAATGAAGGCTATTCCATGCGAGAAATTGCTAAGAAATTGAAGATTTCCTACACCGGTGTGTACTACTCCCTTCAGAGGACAGCACAAACAGGCTCTAACAGGTACTATTTAATGAAGATGCCAGTGGGGGACCTGTGAGGCGTCTGTTTCTCAAACTAGAGACTCTAATGTACTTATCTTCTTGCTCAGTTGTGCAACGCGGCCTCCCACTTCTTTTTCTACTCTGGTTAGAGCCTGTTTGTGCTGTCCTCTGAAGGGAGTAGTACCCACCGGTGTAGGAAATCTTCAATTTCTTAGCAATTTCTCGCATGGAATAGCCTTCATTTCTAAGAACAAGAATAGACTGTCGAGTTTCAGATGAAAGTTCTCTTTTTCTGGCCATTTTGAGCGTTTAATTGACCCCACAAATGTGATGCTCCAGAAACTCAATCTGCTCAAAGAAGTGCCCATCCAACCAATCCAACTTGTGGGAGCTGCTTCTGGAAGCGTGGGGTGCAATTTCTCCAGATTACCTCAACAAATTAACAGCTAGAATGCCAAAGGTCTGCAATGCTGTAATTGCTGCAAATGGAGGATTCTTTGACGAAAGCAAAGTTTGATGTAAAAAAAATCTTATTTCAAATACAAATAATTATTTCTAACCTTGTCAATGTCTTGACTCTATTTTCTATTCATTTCACAACATATGGTGGTGAATAAGTGTGACTTTTCATGGAAAACACAAAATTGTTTGGGTGATCCCAAACTTTTGAACGGTAGTGTATATGTATATATATAATATATGAGGAAACACCATATTTGTAGTGACCATAGACTTGTCATAATACTTCTATTCTGTAAGCCTTACATATAACTTCGCCATGAATACCAGCAACAGTTTCTGCCCTCCTTAGCTACTTTAACTTATTTACCAAACTTTCTTCCCCCATGCTAACAGTGTTAGACCAAGAAATGTTTTACATCTGTGTCACATTCTGTAACTAGCTAAAAGAAACCCCCAGTGTCAAATCTGACAATAAGATCCCCTCTTCGGTCTGAGTTTAAGAGGAGGTTTTGGATTAAGCTTGATTCGGAGGGAATTACCACTTGCCAGCCGCGCTGAAATATTTGCAAAAGTGGCTCACTGTATTCCACACCTGCTCACAACATCTGAATGGGGAAAAATGGCTCCATCAACTGTAGTCACCCTCTCACCCCCCGAGCTACGATATGGGGCCCTTTTATCTGTGCACTTTTGTATGTTAGGGGGAGGGGGACTGAACAAAAGTGCACATTTTCTTTTTTTTTTTTTCCCATCATCTGAATGCTTGCTGTGTTATGCCAACCATTGTAGGTGAGTTAGAGGCCCCTCCTCAGATGTATGGTTTTCAGCAAAGCATGTGTGTTTAACTTCAGACACTGGAATGAATGTTTTTTTTTGTTTTTTTTTTTTTTTTTGGACGTCACCGTTTTCCTGTCTTGCTCTCCTCTGCAGATGAAGTGAGCCCCTTTATGGAGTGACTCTGTCCACGGCAAGAGAAAACGAGGTAGGACAAATCTCCAACATGACGGATGACTGTCCCCACCGTCCCCCCTGTTCATATCTACAACAATATCAGGCATCTTCATTAATCCCCATGGATCAATGTGTCTGGGGGTTGTAAAAATTGACAAATGACTTATTAGAATCCCACCGTTTTATTTTCCAACTGATTAACTCACAGTGATGTCGCACACTGTACAGACACACTGATGTATCTGTTTTCCAAAGAGACTCTCTCTCTCTCTCTCTCTCTCTCTCTCTCTCTCTCTCTCTCTCTCTCTCTCTCTCTCTCTCTCTCTCTCTCTCTCTCTCTCTCTCTCTCTCTCTCTCTCTCTCTCTCTCTCTGTCTCTCTCTCTCTCGCCCTCCCTCTCTCTAATTCAAAGAGCTTTATTAGTATGGGAAACACAAGTTTACATTGCCAAAGTAAGTGTGAAATAAAACAAAAAAATTTACTTAAATAATGGGGATCTACTAGAATAAAGACATTTGTAAACAGAATGTGTCACATTGCCACTGTAGTCAAATATATAAATAAAAATAGGCATTTTTAACTCAAAAATACAAAGGAATTGTGATTTTGATGTTAAAAAGTATACACACACACACACACACACACACACACACACACACACACACACACACACACACACACACACACACAGGCATCAGGTATGGAGAAGCTAAATTTCTTAGGATTTTCAAAAGACACAATTAGCGTAACCCACTTAAAAATAAGAAAATCTCTATCGTGCTAAAATACGATTCAGTGAACCTTATTCAACTGTGAGCATTTGACTCAGAATTGCAATCAAATTTCCTATTAGGCCTATACATTATCATTGCTGATGTCATCAAACTGAGATGGCAGACAGAATAATTCCATTCATTCTTCACAAAGATTAACATTAATTTATCCTGAGGTCAGTTTGCCTTTACCTGTCAGAGATGTCTGTTTTGCTGTTTAAGAGGATCACAGTCATACGTCTCAGAATGAAAAGGGTGTTTGCGTATGCCTAAAAGCTGTGGCTGGTAGACAGAGGATCTCACACGCGTACTTATTGTAACCTTTTTTCCCCCGGTGCCACACAACTGCCGCCTTGGGCTATGCATCGCAAATCGTGGTCACTCACTCGTGGACGACCTCAGAGAAACGTTTAGTAGGGATATTTAGTAGAACATGCTCGCAACTTGCATCAGGTGCGCTGTGGGCCTGGACAGTTTCGTGCTTATTATTATTTTACCAACACATTATAGACAAAATTCATAGCGAGTTGAAAATGAAAATAATCATAACTGTTCCACCTCAACGACTAGGGTATTGGTAGTAGTGAGTTTTAATATTTGCCTGTAGTTACTGCCAAAAAAATTATGATTTTGCACTGGTTCGAATCCCCATGTTATCTCCGGCTTGGTCAGGCGTCCTTACAGACACAATTGGCCGTGTCTGCGGGTGGGAAGCCGGATGTGGGTATGTGTCCTGGTCGCTGCACTAGTGCCTCCTCTGGTCGGTCGGGGTGCCTGTTCGGGGGGGGGGGGGCTAGAGGGAATAACGTGATCCTCCCATGTGCTATGTCCCCCTGGTAAAACTTCTCACTGTCAGGTGAAAAGAAGCGGCTGGTGACTCCACATGTATTGGAGGAGACGTGGTAGTCTGCAGCCCTCCCCGGATTGGCGGGGGGGAGGAGGGGGGGTGGAGCAGCAACCGGGATCGCTTGGAATATAGGGCGAAAAGGGGGGGGGGTCATGATTTTGTTGAAGGTTTAATTTTTTCTGTGATAATTTTGGGGAAGCTAAGCTTCCCCTAGCCTCTTAGTAGCGCTGCCTATGTATATACGTACGTACATGTAAGTACAGATAGCTTAAAATAAAGTTAGAAAAATGTGAACATTGCATTTATAAAAAATAATACAAAGAACTGTGTAAACGCTGCAACAATTATTTAAGAAATATATTTAATGGAATCTGTTCTGTATGTACAGTATGTCTATGTACAGAGATCGGTATTGGTCACTCTTTTCCAGCCACAACAGCTCACAAATCTTGCTTTTGTATTTGCACATTGCTGTAGTTCACCCAGCACATATGGAAGTTCTTTGTTATTAATCATCTTTTCTAAATATTTTTGGGTGTTTGTAAACTGTGGGTAGTATATATGTCTCTGATGTCTTGGTACAACTGGCAGGTGGTTAAAAAGTGCTGCTCGGTGCAGTGAGTACACAGTCTTGTCTTGTCTGGGGAGCCAGGTCTGCCTGTGGCGGCCTCTCTCCACGGCAAGGCTATGCTCACTGAGGCTGTACATGGTCAAGGTTTTGGTTTTAGTTTTGGATCAATCAGGGTGCTCAGGTATTCTGCCACTGTGTATTCTCTGTTTTGGGCCAAATAGCATTCCAATTTGTTCTGGTTTTTGGCTGATTCTTTCCAATGTGTCATATAGTTTTCTTTTTGTTTACTTATAATTTGGTTTAGTCCAATGGGATTTCCGTCTGGGGGCTCTACTTGTGTTTGTGAGCAGAGTCCCAGAACCAGTTGGCTGAGGGGGCTCTGTAGGTAAGGGCTTTGTTATGGAGCATGTCAGGGTCACTTACTTTTAGGTTATTATAGAATTTAAATGCTCTCTACGGAATTTTGACATTTAGTGGGTATTGTCCTAATTCTGCTCTGCATGCATTATTAGTGTTTTCTGATGGATTTGCAGAATTCTGCATGCAGTCTCAATTTGGTGTTTGTCCTTTTTTGTTAAAATCGTGGTTTGCGAGTGGACCCCAGACCTCACAAACATAAAGGGCAATGGGTTCTGTAACAGAGTCCAATATTTTAAGCCAGATTTGAAATGGGATGTCCAACTTGATGTTCTTTTTGATGGCGTAAAAAGCCCTTCTTGCCTTGTCTCTCAGATCCTTGACAGCTTTGGTGAAATTACCTGTGATGCTGATGTTTAGGCTGAGGTAGGTATAGTTTTTTTTTTTGTATGTTCTAGAGCAATCACATCTAGAAATAATTATAGTTGTGGTTCTGGAGGCTGGGTCTTTTTTGGAATATCATAATTTTTGTCTTGGCTAGATTCACTGTCAAGGCCTAGGCAGTGACGGACTGGCCATCTGGACTTTGGGTAAATGCCGGAAGGGCCATGGCTGACCATTGGCCGACCATTGGCCATTTGGACCACTCAGAATGAATTGTAATAGTGGGGGGGAAATAAAAATAAAATATATAGTCATTGACTTGTGCCTCAAATCCCAGAATCCTCCTTCTCCTCATTCTTCAAAGGACATCTATGTGAAAGGTACTGTTATAAGAGTAGCTTAGATCCTTTAAGGAATAGGGCAGTGCGTAGCGTATGTGAGAGTGAGCAGCAGAAAAGTGACGGTGAATGCAAATGGAGCAGAGGAAAAGTTTAGTAGTAAGTTGTCAATCTGGCAGTAAATGTGCAATGTAGGCTACAGAAGGGTTTTACCTACCATTATAAGGCTTAGGCTCAGCACCCAAGCCATTCTGAGCACCACCTAAGCAGAAGGAATGTAAAATCAATGTGGAGTGCATCAAAACTAACCAAATGACTTTTCCCCAAATCTAATGGTTGTGGATTTTTTTTAGTAAGTTTTGTCTTTAAGCTTTTTGGGTGTTGTTTATTTATCTGCCCCAGCTTTTCCAGCTTTTTATACACAGATATGGTAATAATCTACTACTACTGCTATTACTACTGCTTTTGGCTGCTCCCGTTAGGGGTCACCACAGTGGATCATCCGTTTCCATCTCTTCCTGTCCTCTGCATCTTCCTCCGTCACGCCAGCCACCTGCATGTCCTCCCTCACCACATCCATAAACCTCTTTGGTTTTCCTCTTTTCCTCTTACTTGGCAGCTCCATATTCAGCATCCTTCTCCCAATATACCCAACATCTCTTCTCCACACCTGTCCAAACCAACTCAATCTTGCCGTTCTTGGTTTACAAGTTACAATTTAATTTCATTTAGCAGATGCTTTTATCCAAAGCAACGTACATCTGGGAGTTAATACAACACAAGCAAGCATCCAAAAAATAAAAAATAGGTTCAAGTCCGATAGGACATAGGTGTCAACAGGCAGTGCACAAAAGCAATGCATAGAGTGCATAGAAGCAAGCATTTAAAAAAAAAACCCATCAGGTTTGGAAGTGTTTGAGAAAGATCTGGGTCTTTAGCTTCTTCTTCAAGATGGAGAGGGACTCATCAGATCGAATGGAGTTTGGTAACTTGTTCCATCACTGGAGAACTACAGAAGAGAAGAGTCTGGCTAGTGACTTAGGGCCCCATTGTGGCGGAAGTGCCAGGCGCCTTTCATTGGCAGAGCGTAGTGAGTGGGACTGAGTGTAGACCTGAATGAGGGAGTTCAGGTAGGCGGGAGCCGTTTTAGTTGCCATTTTGTAAGCGAGCTTTGTCTCCAAACCGTCCAACCTGAGCTGTCCCTCTAATATACTCGTTCCTAATCGTGTCCTTCTTCATCACTTCCAATGAAAATCTTAGTATCTTTAACTCTGTCACCTCCAGCTCCACCTCCTGTCTTTTCATCAGTGCAACTGTCTCCAAACCATACACCATAGCTTGTCTCAGTACCATCTAATAAACTTTCCCTTTAACTCTTGCTGGTACCCTTCTGTTGCAAATCACTCTTGACACTCTCCTCTACCCACTCCACTCTGCTTGCACTCTCTTCTTCACCTCCTTTCTGCATTCCCCTTTATGTTTAACAGTTGACCCCAAGTATTTAAACTCATCCACTTTCCTCACCTCTACTCCTTGCATCCTCGCCATTCTGCAGTCCTCCCTCTGGTTCACTCAAATGTATTCCGTCTTGCCCCTACTGACTTTTATTCCTCTTCTCTACAATGCATACCTCCACCTCTCCTCAACCTTCACCCTACTCTCACTACAGATCACAATGTCATACGTGAACATCATAGTCCACGGAGACTCCTGCCTGATCTCGTCCGTCAATCTGTCCATCACCATTGCAAACAAGAAAGGGCAGAGAGCCGATCCTTGATGTAATCCCACCTCCACCTTGAACCCATCTGTCATTCCTACTGCACACCTCACCACTGTCACACTGCCCTTGTACATATCCTGCACCACTCTTACATACTTCTCTGCCACTCCCGACTTCCTCATACAATACCACACCTCCTCTATCGGCACCCTGTCATAAGCTTTCTCTAAATCCACAAAGACACAATGTAACTCCTTCTGACTTTATCTGTACTTCTCCATCAACATTCTCAAAGCAAACATTGCATCTGTAGTGCTCTTTTTAGGCATGAAACCATACTGCTGCTGGCTAATCATCACCTCTTCCTCTTAACCTAGCAGCCACTATTTCCCATAACTTCATGCTGTGGCTGATTAACTGTATACCTCTGTAGTTACTACAGCTCTGCACATTACCCTTATTCTTGAAAATCAGTACCAGTATGCTTCTTTTCCACTCCTCAGGCATCCTCTCCCTTTCCAAGATTGTGTTAAACAATCTAGTTAAAAACTCCACTGACATCTCTCCTAAACACCGCCATGCCGCCATGGATATGCCATTTTCACCAACCATCTTTCCGTCTTCATTCTCTTCAAAGCTGCCCTCCCTTCCTGCTTGCTAATCCACCGCACTTCCTGATTCACTATCACCACATCATCCAACCTTCTCTCTTTCTCATTTTCTTCATTCATCAGCCCCTCAAAGTACTCCTTCCACCTTCTCAACACATTCTCCTCGCTTGTCAGCACATTTCAATCTCTATCCTTGATCATTCTAACCTGCTGCACATCCTTCCCAGCTGGGTCCCTCTGTCTAGCCAATCAGTACAAGCCCTTTTTGCCTTCCTTTGTGTCTAACCTCTCATACAACTCAACATATGCCTTTTCTTTTGCCTTTGCCACCTCTCTCTTTGCTTTACGCCGCATCTCCTTGTACTCCTGTCGGCTTTCTTCATCTCTCTGACTATCTCACTTCTTCTTTGCAAACCTCTTCCTCTGTATAGTTTCCTGTACTCCCTCATTCCACCACCAGGTCTCCATCACGTCTTGCCTTCCTTCCTCTGTCCAGATGACACACCAAGTACCTTCCTAGCTGTCTCCCTCACTATTTCTGCAGTGGTTGCCCAGCCATCTGGCAACTCTTCACTACCACCCAGTGCCTGTCTTAACTCTTCCCTGAACTCCACACAACAGTCCTCCTTCTTCAACTTCCACCATTTGATCCTTGGCTCTGCCTTCACTCTCTTCCTCTTCTTGATCTCCAAAGTCATCCTACAGACCACCATCCGATGCTGCCTAGCTACGTTCTCCCCTTTCACCACCTTGCAGTCTCTCGTCCCTTTCAGATCGCACCTCCTGTATAAGATATAGTCCACCTGTGTGCACTTAACTGCACTCTTATATGTCACCCTTTGTTCCTCCCTCTTCTTGAAATATGTATTCACCACAGCCATTTCCATCCTTTTCCCAAAATCCACCACAATCTGTCACTTCACCTTCCTCTCCTTGACACCATACCTGCCCATCACCTCCTCATCACCTATTTTCCCTTCACCAACATGCCCATTGAAGTCCGCTCCAATCAGCACTCTGACCTCCTTGGGTACCCTCTCCACCACTTCATCCAACTCACTCCAGAATTATTCTTTCTGTTCCATCTCACACCCAACTTGTGGGGCATATGCGATGATAATATTCATCATTACACCTTCGATTTCCAGCTTCATACTCATCACTCTGTCTGACACTCTCTTGACCTCCAACATCTTCTTGACATACTCTTCCTTCAGAATTACCCCTACCCCATTTCTCCTCCCATCCACCCCATGGTAGAAGAGTTTGAACCTACCTCCGATACGCCTGGCTCCCCTTACACCTGGTCTCTTGCACACACAGTATATCTACCTTCCTCCTCTCCATCATATCAGCCAGCTCTCTTCCTTTACCAGTCATAGTGCCAACATTCAAAGTTCTGACTCTCACCTTCACACTTCAAACCTTCCTCTTCTCCTGCTACCCCTGGACATGTCTTCCCCTTCTCCTTCTTCTTCTCCCGACAGTAGCATAGTTTCCACCGGCACCCCGCTGGCCAACAGTACCGGTGGCGGTTGTTGGTAACCTGGTCTTCGACCAATCCGGTATGGAAATCTGATTTATGATCCACATATTTGATTTGATGAAGGTTTTACGTCAGCTGCCCTTCCTGACGCAACCGTCCCCATTTATCCAGGCTTGGGACCGGCACTAAGAATGCACAGACTTCTGCATCCTCAATGGCTGGGTTACAGATATGCGCTGATTTGGTAATGATAATGGTCCAAAATGATGTGAAATTGTATATTTGTTATTGAAAAACACAACATTTTCTTGGGGGAGGACCCCCCGCCAATACATGCATCTAAGTCTTACACAAACCTAGGGAAATGCTGAAATTTTAAGCTATTCTGATGTGCGTGAACACGGGCCTGCATCATATTCTCATGGACTTAAGGTGCACACTGCTGCTGAAAAAAATTCTAGGGGAAACACTGACCTGTGTTTACTGTAATATGTATGCCACGGTAATACTGAATATACTGTGACAATCCTTATAATAGGCCTAGTGTTTCTTGGCTAAAGGTGCTGTTCAGGTTGGCGCTGGGTTAGGAAATAGGGTCTTTGGGCCAGTATATGTCGCAAATGCCAGAGCCATTTTTTTAAAACTTGCATTTATTGGATTTTTCATTTTACAAATCACAGAATCAACATATGAAATAAATCCAGTATAATTCCCACCCCTCTCCTGCTCCCTAACATGTCTCCAACCCCAGCATCCTCCAACATGACATCAAGTACAAATAAATATATGACAGATATACAACAACCTCATTCACATAAACACAGACAAGGGAGAAAATATTTTTTTTAACAAAAGTTAATTAATAATAATTAAAAAAATCACTTGTTTTTATCTTTTTAAACTAATTCTTTGATCCTAGACCAGGGGTGGGCAAACTTTTTGGCTCAAGAACCACACTGGGTTTTAGAAATTGAGATGGGCCACTAATACTAGTTGATGAGGGGGAAAAATTAGCTAGCATTAATTACATGAATGTGAAATCTGTTTCCCAAAAAGTAATGAAAATGAACTCACCCCTGAGTGCTTGATTTAATGGGAACAATGTTGCTGGTCACTCTTTTTTGCGAGCGCATGAATGTTTGGTTGAATTTTTTTGTGGCGATTCACAGGACAGAGCTCAAGTGTTCATCCGTAAGCTGGGCTCTGTGATGTGCTTTGTTGTTCATCACACTGAACGTTTGCTCACACACATACTACTACTACTGCTGCTACTACTTTCGGCTGCTCCCGTTAGGGGTCGCCACAGCAGATCATCCATTTCCATTTCTTCCTGTCTTCTGCATCTTCCTCTGCCACCTGTATGTCCTCCCTCACCACATCCATAAACCTCCTCTTTGGCGTTCCTCTTTTCCTCTTCCCTGGCAGCTCCATATTCAGCATCCTTCTCCCAGTGTACCCAGTATCTCTCCTCCACACATGTCCAAGCCATCTCAATCTCTCTTGCTTTGTCTCCAAACCGTCCAACCTGAGCGGTCCCTCTAATATAATCATTCCTAATCCTGTCCTTCTTCGTCACTCCCAGTGAAAATCTTATCATCTTATCATCTTAAACTCTGCCAACTCCAGCTCTGCCTCCTGTTTTTCGTCTTTGACTCTTGCTGGTACCCTTCTGTCGCAAATCACTCCTGACACTCTTTTCCACCCACTCCACCCTGCCTGCACTCTTCTTCACCTCTCTTCTGCACTCCCCGTTACTTTGGACAGTTGACCCCAAGTATTTAAACTCATACGCCTTCGTCACCTCTACTCCTTACATCCTCACCATGCCACTGTCCTCCCTCTCATTCACGCATAGGTATTCCGTCTTGCTCTTACTGACTTTCATTCCTCTTCTCTCCAGTGCATACCGCCACCTCTCCAGGCTCTCATACATAGGTAGAGCCAAATAACACCAGCATCTTGTGTGCCATCTGTCGGATGTTTGGAAAATTGGTCTTGTTCAGTGAGACATAAAACTCATCCAGTTTGATGGAATTGAACTTCTCCTTCAAGACAGAGTAACACTGGAGAACAATAAGCTCCAAATGCAGTTCCTGTGGTGCTGTCTCATAGTCGAGTGACAGGGGACATGACACCAGCTGCAGTAACTTCTCAATCTTTTCAAAATCAGAGAATCGATGACAGAATTCTCTGTGCAGGTCGTTCAGTGATTTGCTGTATTTCTTTGCATGCTGAGGTGCCTCTTCCAGCATCGCTAGTGTCAGAAAATGAGTGAATGATTTGTTCATTACTTGCCTTGAGAACAAAGTTAACTTGGCTTTGAAGGCTTTCATGTTCGAATACAGTTCATGCACAAATACATCCTTCCCTTGTAGCTTCATATTCAGCTCATTCATGTGTGCCAAAATGTCCACAGCGAATTCAAAATCGCAAAGCCAGTCTGTGTCACTCAGCTCAGGAAAATCGTCGGCTTTCCCCATTGACTCCAAAAACAAGTCAATCTCCCCTCTGAGCTGCCACACTCACTGACACACTTTCCCCAAACTTAGCCAATGGACATTGAAGTGGTAAAGTAAGTAATGATGGTCAGCATCAATTTCTTCAAGGAATTTAATGAATAGACAATGACTAAGTCCCCTCGCCCGTATGAAGTTCACGAGTTTTACGACTGGCTTCAGTACGTGATCAAGCTGCAATACAGTCTTGCACAGGGCTTCCTTGTGGATAATACAATGTAGGAAAATTACCTTCAACACAGGGTCCTCTTCTCTCACCTTTTCCTGGATTCTTTTCAGCAGTCCAACGTTTTTTTCCTGTTAGATTTGGCGATCCTCTGTGGTAACATTTGCCAGTTTACACCAAGGTAGCTTCAGCCTCTCAATGCAACCAGACGCCCTGTCGTGTAAATCTGATCCTCTCGTTGTGCCTTTGATAGATTCCATGGATAAAAACTCATCCGTGATTTCAAAATTATCATTAATTCCTCTGACGAAAATTAAGAGGTGTGTAGTGTCCTTTATGTCACTGCGTTCATCCAGTGCTAATGAATAAAACTTAAAGGACTCTGCTTTCTTGATTAACCCACAAGCCAAGTCTTTGTCAATTAGTTTGAAATGACGAGTCACTGTTCTGTGCGATAAGCTTATGTTTTTGAATTTGCTTTTGCTCTCTGGACACACAAAACTTGCTGTCTCCACCATTCATTCCTTCAAAAACTCTCCTTCAGAGGAAGGCTTGCTTGTTTTCGCTAATTTATATGCCAGTAGAGAACTTGACTTTGTGCTGGACTCCTGAATTGTAGACTGTTGGTAAAAATATTTTGCTGAACCTGTAAATTGACTGCTAACCTTGAAAATGTACTTGCCCTTTCTTGGGGTAACAAATTGCTAACGTAGTCAGCATGCTTGGTGGGAAAAGTGTCAGCTTATGTTGTATTCCTTGAATACCGCAACATTTTCTTGACAAATCAGACATATATGGCCTTTGATTGGACTTCAGGGAAAAAAATATTTTGCCGTCCACTCTTTCTTAAAAATCCAGCACTCACTGTCGACTTTTCACTTCTTTGGTCCACTCATTTTGTGAGAGTAGGCAATTGCCACATGCTCTGATGCTCAATGCAAGAGGCAAAAAGTGAAGGTCAGGTCAGGTGAAGAGATGAGTGACCCTTGGCCTCTACATTAGAAAAGGCCGGTTGTATTTGCAGCGCGCCATCTAGTGGAACCAACTGTAACATATCACAGGAAAAAAAATAGCGAATACCAATTTAAATGCCCGATGGGCCGAATTAAACAGCCCAACAGGCCATATGTGGCCCACGGGCCGTAGTTTGCCCACCCCTGTCCTAGACCATCACTGGGCCCAGGTCTGGGAGAATTGGTGGAGGAGATCAAAGTACTGTTGTGGCCCTTTGGAGAGAAACAGAAGCACCAGATCATCTGCAAACAGTAGGCATTTGACTTCTGTGTCTGCTAGGCTGATGTCAGGCATTGCAGACTGTTCTAATGCCCTCACTAGCTCACTGATATATATGTTGAAGAGGGTTGGACTCAAGCTGCATCCCTATCTGACACCCCAGCTTTGGGGAAAGCAGTCTGTGCGTTTTCTGGCTATTTTGACAGCACATTTGTTGTTTGTGTACATTGAGTTTATGATGTCATAGGTTTTCCCTCTGACACCATTTTCCAACTGTTGGTACAGCAGACCCTTGTGACAAATTGAATCAAAGGCTTTTTTGAAATCAACAAATTTGCTTTTGTTTTTGTTTATTTGGTTGTCAATTAAGGTGCTGAGGCTGAAGATATGGTCTGTTTTACGATAATTTGGTAAAAAGCCAATTTGGGATTTACTCAGGACATTTTCAGTGAGGAAATGTAGGAGTCTGGTTGATGATCATACAGATGATTTTCTCGAGGTTCCTGTTGACACAGATCCCACAGTAGTTATTAGGGTCAAATTTATCTCCACTTTTGTGGAGCAACATAATTAGTACTTGGTTCCAAATATTGGGGAAGATCCTTGAGCCAAGGACAATGTTAAATAGTTTTAGTATAGCCAGTTGGAATTTGAGGTCTGTGAATTTTATCATTTCATTTAGGATGCCGTCAATACCGCAGGCCTTCTAGGTTTCGAGTGAATTTATTTTGTCCTGTAGTTCTTTTAGTGTAATTGTGGAGTCTAGTGGGTTCTGATAGTCTTTTATGGTTGACTCTAAACTATGTCGTTTATCTTGTGTGTGTGTGTTTTGCTATTTATTCTTCTCTATTGGACCTAAGAGATTGGAGAAGTGGTTTACCCATACATCTCCATTTTGGATTGGTAGATCCTCATGTTTTTGTTTGCTTAGAATGTTCCAGTTTTCACAAAAGTGGTTTGTTTTTATTGATTCCTGAGTAGCATGTAGCTGATTTCTAACATGGTGATCCTTTTTTTTCCCTCACTGTATTTTTATACTGTTTTAATGTTTCACCATAGTGAAGACGTGTTCTGTTTATCTGGGTCTCTATGTTTTTGGTTTGATAGGTTTCTTAATTGCTTTCTGAGGTTTTTATATTCAGTGTCAAATGATTTTTCATTGTTGTTAGCTTTTTTTGGGCTTCTATTTGAGGTCTTTAGGTCCCCCCCCCCCCCCGTCCCGTGCTGTCTGAGAGTTCCCAGTAAAAAAGTTTCTCAAGTGTAACAACTGGAATTTCACTTTTGCCCCTCATTTAAATGGTCACTGACCCTGTTCTTTGTCTGATTAGTAGTTTTACAATACCTTAGTTAAAAATTGTTAGTTTCTGAATTATAAATAGGCTGAGCACAGGCAATGGTGACATTAAATTGCCGTGCAAAGTATAGGCGTTTTTACACAGAGATCCCACAATACTGTCATAATGAAGACCCATCTTTACGCCAGCATTGTTTTTTTTACACTGAACCAAACAAAGGCGGCATAATGCTACCCCAGTGTGTGATTTTTTTTTTTTTAATTTCTTTTTCATAGTATGCCGGCATTCCGGAAGCAGAGGCAGTATGGCAGCATCAGCTGTTCCGTCCTGCTGGCTGTCCCTTTTATACAGAACTTGATTCGGCTCTGTGACTACCTCCACTGCTGGTTTAACGCCGGAACAACAATGCCCCCCCCCCCCATTCTGTGCTCGTATGTTTTACACAGAACGATGAGGTGGATTAATGGCACAATGTTCCCACCTTGAAAAGGCTGTGTAAAAAGCCCTTATGTTAGATTTCTCATCAGTATGTCAATATGCCTGCTATATTTTCATGTCCCGGTTACACTGTTTCATATTAATCATAATTCCATTGTCTCTTAAGCCTGCTTTATGTCTAGAGGTGGTGTGGCAGCATACCATGTTGCCATCTTGACAAAATAATACAAATTTTCCACTGTATAGCGTTTATTAGTGCGGCTGACATTAGTCACAGAAATCTAAGTACAGATGACATCCACCAAATTAACAAGAGTAAGAAACCTTTTTGTTGCTGATAAAAAATCTGCCTCTCTACAATTTAACTCTCAAGAGGACACTAATGACTTGTGACTTCAAGAAACTGGGTTGCTTTTTTCTCCCCTCTCTCTCAATCTCTCTCTCTCTCTCAATCTCTCTCTCTCTCTCTCTCTCTCTCTCTCTCTCTCTCTCTCTCTCTCTCTCTCTCTCTCTCTCTCTCTCTCTCTCTCTCTCTCTCTCTCTCTCTCTCTCTCCGTGAGATGAAACCTTCTGTGCTAATGATGTTAGCTGGTAGGGGCACAATGCTGATGTGGGAGTCTGTCATGAGGATGCATACAACAGCCCTTGCCCCTGGCCGCCTAGTCAAGAGGGATCTGTACTTTCAGTAGTGACACCGTGGGCTGTCTCATGTCAAAGCAGAGACCCTCACTATCACCAGGGGGTGGCATGCCCGTGAATTGAGATGGGGGGTGGTGGTGGTGTGGGGGTGATGTGGAGCGGCAATCTTTTGTTTCTCATAGCAGCGCTCGCACAACTGCGAGAATACACCACACTCTCTGCATCAATCAGAGCCCCGGGTACATCTGTAATTTACCTTCTGACAACACACACACACACACACACACACTCACTCACTCACTCACTCACTCACTCACTCACTCACACACACACACACACACACACACACACACACACACACACACACACACACACTAACAGAATTGGCTTGGGAACAGGAGCTCCAGAGCAGGTTCATGGCAGCCACATACGCCCTCAAGAGTCGTTACGCTAATAATTTCTGCTTATCACTCTAATAGCATCTAGTTTGAATACACGTGCACGTGCAAGCAAGTGCACTCGTACACACCAAGACGCCAATAATCACGTTGTTTTGGAAGGCCCAGAGAGACAAGTGCAGTCGGAGCCAACTTGCAGATTACACGTCTTTACCTTACTCTCCCCCTTGCATAACCCCAGATAGCTGGAGTATAGTTAGTTTAATTGGCTTTTGATATATTTTAATTCAACTAATCAGAGAGCCCAACTGGCTCTAACATTGGCCCTGCATGCCATTCCCCCTCTCCTCCTGGCTCCCAGAGACTCAGGCTGGGGAACACACTCCCAGACTGGAGTCCTTCACTCAGACAGTGGGAAGAAAATTAAACTGCCAAATTTGTTTTCATTGGTTCTG
The DNA here is from genome assembly GCF_029633865.1 of Lampris incognitus. NCBI lineage: Eukaryota > Metazoa > Chordata > Actinopteri > Lampriformes > Lampridae > Lampris > Lampris incognitus. The sequence continues at coordinate 28,383,111 of NC_079212.1, forward strand.
CTGACTTCCTTGGGGACTTCTGGGCTTTTAATTGTGCTCTCTGAGTAGAAATTTGTAGAGCTGCTAACCAAAAAAAAATAAAATAAAAATCTTGCCATGTCCTTTTCCACTCCTCTTGGTCTTTGGAGAAAGTCATATTTTCAAATGATTTGGGTGTTCTTGTTATGTACTGTGTTGACGTGTTGTAAAGTGAGGCTCTGTTATTTATTTTGTGGCCACATGGCTAAATTAACTTCTTCATTTCATCATTGCTCTCCTTCATGTATTGTAATGTGCAAGAATGTCCATTCAGTAACCTTTTGAAACCCCAAATAAACTTTGTTTAGTGCTTGTTCTTGTTTTCGAGCGTTGTTGTATGTCAAAGTAATGGTTCTAAAATAAACACTAGTTCACTTGGTCATGGACTAAACTAAATAAAAGCGTTAGTTTTGCTAGAGGATAGATAATTTGTCTTGCAGAGGTAGAAAAAACTCCTCATGAAACTAAATTTAGTATCATTATTTCACTTAATAGTGTGATAACAATGACAATAACAATGACAAAAAAGGAGAGGACACCCCCTAATTTTCCTTTGCTTTTCTCCTGCTTACACTTTTTTGGCCTTTAAATTTTTCCAGTGTGTCAAAACAAGCAAAGGCTACATGGAAACGGCAGCCCTGTGTAAATATTTATGATGTAACATCTCCATGTGAATAGGCTTTCCTCAGAATCCATCCATCATTACGGGCACATCGTGAAAGCCCACCTCCCGGTGGCGGCTCAGGGCCCTAGGAAGCTCAGACAGGAGCGGCGTGTCCTCCTCTCATTCAAAGTATTTGTTTTTCTTTTGACTGAGAGCTGCCCAGCTGTGAGGGCATTTCATGTGTCAGCCCCTCCGTTCTCATTCAGAGGCGACTTCAAAGACCGTTTTGGCCCATTGTCTCCATGACGTGGCTGCCGGCTCCAAAAAAATGGCCAAACAGAAAAATGTGATGTAGGTCAAATTACAGCAGTTGTGCCACTGAAAAAGTCGAATTCTTATGGTTCAAACTTAACGCCCCGGTTACAGACTATCTCTTGCTTTTGTGCTTGTTTTGTCTTTCTGCCTCTGTTGATACGTAGCAGAGCAGAATACCAGTTGTGTGTGTGTGTGGAAAAATTAAAGTTGAACAATGAAAAATTATGGAGAGTTGGCTTTGTAAGTCCGATCCTGTTGTTGCTGCCTTTTGTGCATTTTTAATACCACAGATACCATAAACAAAATAATGAACGATAAACTCAAGTTGCAACAGACTAGCTGGAAATTATATCAGGGTGGAGGCTGTGGTGTGGTGCTGTATCTTGAGGTTATTTGCTGCTGCGAGTCTGAATGAGACTTAAGAACAGAATTTAGAGTATTAGGAGCTGTCAAGGCCTGTGCATAAATCCTTGTCTTGTGTAATGGCTGGAAATGTGAACCATGCCTCGATAGGGTACATACTGGGAAGACTAGGAATAAACTGTATGTTTCCAAGCTTCAGGTTCAGCAGACTTTGGGAATGTGGAGGTGTTTGTTTGTGGAAGTAGGTAAGTCTAGTACCTAACCTAAGTGGATTACAAGGTTTTAGGCTTTTCTTCTTGCACAACTTATCAGCAGAAAATAGGCACCACAGACATTAGCGAAAATATTGCCACCCAGACGCTCATAATATTATCATTAGCCATGGAGGATTGCTGAAATGTGATTAATACATCACCATTTTGACAGACTGAGTCTCGGTCTGAAAAGGTAATATGGATTATTACAATGGTTGTAGAGCTCAGTACCGCCATCCGACTTTATCCATTTTTCTGCAATGATGAGACTCCTTTGTGTTGTATAGCATTCAAAAGATACCGCTCCCATGCACAATTGTAGCGATGTTAATATTCAGCTTGTGCAACAATGCACATGGGAGTGGAGTGATGAGACAAAACTTGACTCAGAACGAGGGGAAAGTCCATAGAACATCACTAGCATTATGAATTGATGTTCAGGCCACACGCATGGATGCCTTTTTTCCTGGCTCTAGGTATCTGATTACCTTCAAACAAAAATATTGCCCTGTATTGTTCAATTACAATTGGTTGAGTGCTGAATGATGCAATTCCATTTAAGGGCAATTTTTTTGCTTTCAGTATAGTGTGAGTACATGCGTTAGTCTGCATGTGTGTGTGTGTGTGTGTGTGTGTGTGTGTGTGTGTGTGTGTGTGTGTGTGTGTGTGTGTGTGTCTGTGTGTCTGTGTGTCTGTGTGTCTGTGTGTGTCTGTGTCTGTGTGTCTGTGTGTGGTGCTCAGTTAGCTTTGAACGATTCACGTTGAATAAATGCCATTTTTCTCTCATTTTGAGTGCCTCTTTTCTCTCCGTGGATCCATTCAAGCTTTCAATACCTTTTCTCCCCCTCTCTTCCCCTGTCTCTTTTTTTCCGCGAGCAGGAGGGTTTTACTTTACTCCTTTGTCATCCTAATTGATTGCATTAACCTTTTGAGTATTGAATTTCCTGTGCATCACGCCGAGCACAATGTGGAATATTATCATAATCCTTCCAAGTAATGGACACAGGGCAATCAACAATGCTTTAGGAAAAGTACGTCTTTGAAAGATGGAGCATCATATTATTTTCACTCCAAAGGCCTGCAAAGGTGAAGACCGGTGAGCTTTGAAAAACTTTGGCTGTAAGCAGTGCTTGGTTATTGCTGTTTTAAAGCACTCAGTGAGGACTGCTTTGAATGTGCGCTGCCTTTGAAATAACATTAGCACCCCTCTGTAATTCTCTTGCACAACTTTAATTACCTGAACAACTCTACATTTTGAGGCGATAGACAATAGCCTTACATGATAGCCTTACGTGATTTTTGTGATATGGTGTTTTCAAAATTATATCAATGTTTTGTTTGTTTCGTCATTACCCCCCCCCCACACACACACACACACACATTTTGTGGCCCTACTCATTTTATACTTAAATACATGTAATGCAGTCAAAGGCTCCTTGTGTAATTAGTTTTTCTTCCCTGTTGAAAATGTGTCACAGGCCCAACAGGGGCTCCACTGGCTTTGTATATGCGCTATGTGGAGGTGTGCCATATCACTAGTAAACTCAAATGTTGCAAGGAATGTGCAGTCGACAAAGCTGATAAAAGTTTTGTCAACTCATTAAGTCCCATTAAAGTTACACTTTTTTTAATCAATTAAGTGTTCTTGAGTTTATACAGAGCTAATTGCACCCACTGGCGTTTAAATAACACCAAGTAGTTTCACTGCTGTAGCCTCAAGTGGTGTGGGGCGACCAGTTGGGATGCATTCATAAATTCCCTCTTAGAGCTCTCTTGTCATTTGGATGTTCAGTGTGTTCCCATTCGGGTATTTAGCTTGCCACGCTCCAGGAGTCCTCAGAGTGTGAACTAGATGCTCCAGCTGAAGGGGTGGTTTGTCTTTGGCTATAAATGGCTGAAGACGATGTTACGGCAAAATGCGACGGTTGTGGCCCTATTCGGTGATCTACGAGTGGATTTACGAGCATACCCTTGGTCTTCTCACATGCGACGAGGGCTCTTGCACACTAGGAAGGACAAGTGCTAATGGGCTTCAGTAGTTTTGAATAGGTTAATACATGGTGGCGGACAAAAGATCGATGTTTTGGCATCAAGACTTCATTACTGTATGCCAGTGCACAAGGTCTGGACCAATAAAATGCTAATGATAACACGTGACACTAAATTGATTTTGTTATCAGAGTCACTTTTGATAAATAAAAGGAAAAACATAAATAACGCTGCCATAGCCAAATCTGTAATCCTCACATACTAATCAGCCACAACAAATATTTCTAAGTTGGCAGAGAAATGTTGATGTCAGTTCAGGTAAATTGGCACAAGAGGCTTTATTTTACAGTGAAGAGGTATTGTAGGCATGATGCAAACTGCAAAACTATTTGACAATCACTGCAAAAAAAAAAAGGCGGTACAGTAGATTCTAGGTCAGCACGGAGTCCCAGTGGTTAGCACTGTTACCTCACAGCAAGAAAGTTCCTGGGTTCGAACCCCAAGCCGTCCCAGGTCCTTTCTGTGTGGAGTTTGCATGTTCTCCCCGTGTCTATGTGGGTTTCCTTTGGGTGCTCTGGTTTCTTCCCACCATCAAAAAGACATGCATGTTAGGGTTAATATTCCTGTCTGTGCCCCTGACCAAGGCAATGGAAAGAAGAACTGGAGTTGGTCCCCAGTTGCTGCAACTGCCCACTGCTCCTATACAATAGGATGGGTTAAATGCAGCGAACACATTTCATTATAACCACACAATGACAAAATAAAGTGGCGTTCAAAAACATGGAATCTGGTGGCCTTTTTGCTTTTGTAAAATGGAAATACAGCACTGAAACATTAATGAACACATTAAATACATGTTCAAATTTTGTTTTTGACTCATAATGATTAATGACGAATTAGACATGAATTGTTATAGGGTGTCCAGGTAGCGTGTTGGTCTATTCTGTTGCCTACCGGCACGGAGATTGCCAGTTCGAATCCCTGTGTTACCTCTGGCTTGGTCGGGCGTCCCTACACACACAATTGGCCGTGTCTGCGGGTGGGAAGCCGGATGTGGGTATGTGTTCTGGTCGCTGCACTAGCACCTCCTCTGGTCGGTCAGGGTGCCTGTTCGGGGGGGAGGAGGAACTGGGGGGGGAATAGCGTGATCCTCCCACATGCTATGTCCCACTGGCGAAACCCACACTGTCAGGTGAAAAGAAGCAGCTGGTGACTCCACATGTATTGGAGGAGGCATGTGGTAGTCTGCAGCCCTCTCCGGATTGACAAGAGGGGGTGGAGCAGCGGCCAGTATGGCTTGGGAGAATGGGGTAATTGGCCGGATACAATTGGGAGAAAAGGGGGGGGGGGATCCAAAAAAAAAAGAGGAAGAAATGAATTGTTATTCTTCTGGCAACCAATGCAGTTTCAGTGGAGTTAAGTAAACACATCAATATCTCTTGAAACATATTAGTTAAGTGGCCAAAAGTTTGTGTTTATCACATGTTTGTTACCAGCTTTGAATGTAATTTCTTCCCTTATGATATGAAATTATATCAAAGTTCATTGTTCTTTGACCACAAACTGAAATATCTGGATAATGGCAGGATCAGCTAAAGAGTAATGTTATGCACAACTGTCATCTTTACTACAAACTAATTGCTTCAAAGTACTGACTGAACAGTATGGACACTTGAATTTCAAGTGGCAACAGCTAACCTTTTAAAACTTTAACATGACGATTTATTGGATTGGTTTCAATTTGTCTGACCTTGCAGATTTCCGCCATAGGTTCTTGAAGATTCAAACATTTCAAGAGCCGATCAAATAAAGACAGGTTTATTGTTTATAGGTAACAGCGATTCCTTTCAAATTCAAGAAAATTGACTTAGTTGAATACACAGTCGATGCTATTTTTGATGCCACCTTGGATGTACCTCCCCTTTTTTTTTCTCCCCAATTGTACTTGGCCAATCGCCCCGCTCTCGAGCCATCCTGGTCGCTACTCCACCCCCTCTGCTAATCCGGTGAGGGATGCAGACTACCACATGCTTCCTCTGACTGATACATATGAGGTCACCAGCCGCTTCTTTTCACCTGACAGTAAGGAGTTTTGCCAGGGGGACGTAGCACGTGGGAGGGTCACACTATTCCCCCCAGTTCCCCCTCCCCCCCAAACAGGCGCCCCGACCGACCAGAGGAGGTGCTAGTGCAGCGACCAGGACACATACAGTGGTGCTTGAAAGTTTGTGAACCCTTTAGAATGTTCTCTTTCTGCATAAATATGACCTAAAACATCATCAGATTTTCACACAAGTCCTAAAAGGAGATAAAGAGAACCCAGTTAAACAAATGAGACAAAAATATTATACTTGGTCATTTATTTATTGAGGAAAATGATCCAATATTACATATCCGTGAGTGGCAAAAGTATGTGAACCTCTAGGATTAGCAGTTAATTTGAAGGTGAAATTAGAGTCAGGTGTTTTCAATCAATGGGATGACAATCAGGTGTGAGTGGGCGCCCTGTCTTATTTAAAGAACAGGGATCTATCAAAGTCTGATCTTCACAACATGTTTGTGGAAGTGTATCATGGCAAGAACAAAGGGGATTTCTGAGGACCTCAGAAAAAGCGTTGTTGATGTTCATCAGGCTGGAAAAGGTTACAAAACCATCTCTAAAGAGTTTGGACTCCACCAATCCACAGTCAGACAGATTGTGTACAAATGGAGGAAATTCAAGACCATTGTTACCCTCCCCAGGAGTGGTCGACCATCAAAGTTCACTCCAGGAGCAAGGTGTGTAATAGTCAGCCAGATCACAAAGGAACCCAGGATAACTTCTAATAATAATAAATCAATCGTATATAGCGTTTGTCTAACACTAGGAGTCGCTTTACAATAAACGGGGTGAAACAAGACAACAGATAAACATAACACAATCATACAGGGGTGGATGGGAAGGGGGGGCTACGAGAGGGAGAAGTGGCAGCCACATACAACGCCAGCAGTACTCTCTGACTTAAACAGATACAAAAGGGCAAGAAAAACAAAAAACAACAGCACTGTAGACATTGATTTTCTGTAGGGTTTTACTCCCGTAGCCTATTCCTCTCCCGAGGTATCCATTAGGCAGTGGCACTAGTTAACCCATAGCTGGGATTAAATAGTGCTAAGCAACTAAAGGCCCCTCTCACATTGGCTAATGTTAATGTTCATGAGTCCACCATCAGGAGAACACTGAACAACAATGGTGTGCATGACAGGGTTGCAAGGAGAAAGCCACTGCTCTCCAAAAAGAACATTGCTGCATGTCTGCAGTTTACTAAAGATCACATGGACAAGCCAGAAGACTACTGGAAAAAAAATTTGTGGACGGATGAGACCAAAATAGAACTTTTGTGTTTAAATGAGAAGCATTATGTTTGGAGAAAGGAAAACACTGCATTCCAGCATAAGAACCTTATCCCATCTGTGAAACATGGTGATGATAGTATCATGGCTTGGGCCTGTTTTGCTGCATCTGGGCCAGGACGGCTTGCCATCATTGATGAAACAATGAATTCTGAATTATACCAGCGAATTCTTAAGGAAAATGCAAGGATATCTGTCCGTGAACTGAATCTCAAAAGAACATGTGTCATGCAGCAAGACAACGATCCTAAGCACACAAGTCATTCTACCAAAGAATGGTTAAAGAAAAATAAAGTTAATGTTTTGGAATGGCCAAGTCAAAGTCCTGACCTTAGTCCAATCAAAATGTTGTGGAAGGACCTGAAGTGAGCAGCTCATGTGAGGAAACCCACCAACATCCCAGAGTTGAAGCTGTTCTGTACAGAGGAATGGGCTAAAATTCCTCCAAGCCGATGTGCAGGACTGATCAACAGGTACCAGACACATTCAGTTGCAGTTATTGCTGCACAAGGGGGGTCACACTAGATACTGAAAGCAAAGGTTCACATACTTTTGCCACTCACAGATATGGAATATTGGATCATTTTCCTCAATAAATAAATGACCAAGTATAGTATTTTTGTCTCATTTGTTTAATTGGGTTCTCTTTATCTACTTTTAGGACTTGTGTGAAAATCTGATGATGTTTTAGGTCATATTTATGCAGAAATATATAAAATTCTAAAGGGTTCACAAATTTTTAAGCACCACTGTACCCACATCCAGCTTCCCACCCGCAGACACAGCCAATTGTGTCTGTGGGGATGACCAACCAAGCCGGTGGTAACATGGGAATTTGAACAGGTGATCCTCGTGTTGGTAGGCAATGGAATAGACCGCTATGCTACCTGGACATCTCGGATGTTTTTATAATAATTACCATGTTGATCTGAGCATTATTTGTCATCTTTTTTATTTAGGTTATCTTGTACTTATCAAAGACGCGGTTATCATAACCAAGCATTAAGGCCAATACCAGAAGTCAATTTTGCTGGATGTGCCTGGAGGTCAGAGAAGTGGAAATTACAATATTTCAACAAAGTGAACTATCTCTTTAAGATAATGGTTCTCTCAACAGCAGGTAGTTTTAAGTTTGTGGGTCAGGATAGACCAGCTTTGGAGGCAAGATTAGCCCTCGATATACTGTGGCACATAATTTAATCTCTTTATGCACTTTACATTTGCCTGTTTCGTATCGGGGAGGGGTGGTGTAAGTTGACTTGTCCTCTTTTCTTTAGAGTCCCTGCATGAGAAATATTCACCATGTGTCTGCTCACCAGTGGTTGGTGTTAACCTCGTCTCTCGTGACTACGCCAACTTTGCCAACTTTTTCGCCAGATTTTTCAACATTAAACATGATTAAAACGTGCACTTTGCTTGCAAAAGAGTTGCAACTGATCCGAATAATTAAAATAAAACATTACATCTGGGGCCAAGGCAATTATTTGCCTAAAAAAGCCTAATAATTTCTTACAGCTATCTCATTAAAAGTATTGTTGTTATAACAGAAATAAGTATGTTTTCTATCTCTGACTCTTGTTGGGTTCAGATTGCAAAACATTATAGACTAGGCTAATAGTTGACGGACTCTGGAACTGGAGTTGGCCCTGCCCACTGCTCCTAGTGTTTAGGAAGGGTTAAATGCAGAGGACAAATTTCAGTTCAGCGTATGCGAGTACTGAGGAATGACAAAGATTTTATAAATAAATATAAAGCTTATAAATGTAAATGTTGAATTTACGCGCAAGTATGCTGTTTCTGTGCTTCTGTTTCACAGCGCTTTCTCGGGCATTGTCTCAGATTCGGGGGGCTATTATAATGACCATTTATGTAGCTCTATAATTTATCCATGATAAGAAAAAATTGTCACAAGCTGTTATGTCACAAAAAGTGCATAGATAGGACCTCGTTCAACCAAATCCCTCAGGATTACAAACATGCATAAGACACACCAAACCTTTTGGAAAATGGTTTTTATTAACAAATAACAATACAAACAACAATACTGTAGAATAACAGAATCCTTAACAATTAATATCTTTAATTAAACTGAAAGACGTGTGTTGCACCGCTATGCCATCCATCTCATTCAACAATGGAGAAACATCTGGCTGACGACTTCCCAAGTCATGAGCGCCCCCCCACACACACACACACGCACACACACGCACACACCCACAGCCCGTAGCTCCAAGTATTTGCTGTTGATTACTACCAAAGCTTCAGAGCCCAAAAAAATGGTATTCGGAACAGCCCTACTTTGCAGATAACATGACATCTGGGACAGTTTGGAGGGACACGAGCAGACAAGTCTAACCCTGCTCACCAATTCAAACAGCTTATGATATGAAACCCCGCCACACCTCTTCGAATACAACAAGTCATAACCAGAGGATACTCCATCCATCCATCCATTAGCCAAACTGCTTATCCTCACTCAGGGTTGTGGGGATGCTGGAGCCTATCCCAGTAGTCATTGGGCGGCAGGCGGGGAGACACCCTGGACAAGCCGCCAGGCCATCATGGGACCGACACACACACACACACACACACACACACACACACACACACACACACACATACAATCACACCTAGGGACAATTTAGTATGGCCGATTCACTTGACCCACATGTCTTTGGACCATGGGAGGAAACCGGAGCACCCAGAGGAAACCAACGCAGACATGGGGAGCACTTGCAAACTCCACACAGAGGATGACCTGGGACCCCCCCCCCCCCCAAGGTTGGACTACCTCGGCGCTCGAACCCAGGATCTTCTTACTGTGAGATGACCGCGCTAACCACTGCAGCACTGTGCCACCCCAGAAGAAACTCTTCTGTGGAAAATAATTTAAACACAAACACGTTATTTAAACACAAATACTTAACGCAGCAAATACATCTTTGTACATCGTAGACCGATGGGGGGAGGGGGGAGCATGCTGGCCTTGCTTATTGGTTGCTTATTGGTGAGTTAAAATCTTTTTTCTCTTTCTTTTTTGTGAGGGTACGAGGTGGTGTTGAGTGGCTAAAACTCAATATAAACCTCCATCTACGTATGTTGTCACTGTAAGCCACCTGGCTTTGAGTGATGTTGACTGTCTCTCTTGTGTTTCAGTATAAACACCAACATAAAAGCAGTAATGTAATTGATTGTTGAGCAACAGACAAAAAGTGTTATGTTTCCATAGCAACAGCAAGCATTGTCGGGGTCGCTTTGATGAATTGAAGCAAAACACCCCGTAATTCATATCAACTCTATTATATTTTTCAGCTCAAAGAGGAAAAATCAATTGAAACAGGCTCTTATGCATAGACAGATGCTAGGTTCGGATCAATATTACTTTTACAAAGGGATAGTGCCTTTGGGTTTGATTAAAGTCAGGTTAGATGTCCTAGCCAGTGGTATAGCCAGCCCTGATACAAAAATGTGGAAATTCAAAAGGGCCACAATCAACATATAGGGCCATCATTTTGCACTTTCACCTGGGTTATATTGATCAAAATGGAAACATGTGATTGACTGCAGATGCGGGTCAAAATATAGGTCAAGGTCAGTCAGCAGCACAAAGCCGAATCCTGTCTATCTTTTGTATTCCATCAAGCGTCACTGGTATTCCACTGGGAACTTGTGTGCCCTCAGCATATGGAAACTAAGGGCCCTTAGTTCAATTATTTCAGCCCATTGAGTTGCAGAATATTGACATATCCCCTATTCCTGAAATGTCATGGATGAAGATCAACCAGTTTGCTGCAACATGTTTTGATGTAAACCAAGATCTTGATGCCTAGATGCTGAAAGCATTGGAAGACTGTTATAAGGTCACGGCTCATCTGTTCAAACTCAAGTAGCCTCATCCACAAGAGATTTTGCCTTCATCTAGCTATTGGCTATCACACGTCCATTACCATCCACATCATATAAACTGTTGACCACATGGGCCCTACATATCAATGCTAAATAGGCTGTATTCTATTATAATGAAGAGTCCAATGGACATAACAAATCTAGTCCTGAATGTTCTGGGACTATTGCAAGATTACATTAGTATCATATTATTATCATATCATTATCTATTATTATGCCAACAGCAGTGGATACGTTTACACCTGTATCAAAATATTGTCAAACATTGTACTACCTCTATTATGGTGAGATCTAGCGGATGTGAGGCCACAGCAGAACTGATGGTAAAGTAGCTTGGTCAGGGTCTCGGTTTCATCCATAGATTTTGTACAAGTAGAGCATGCAGCTTGGATTTTTGACATTTATTCGAGCAACTGACGCTTGGGTGTCCTGTTTCTTGGCACCAACTGACCTAACCAGCTGTCGCATAAATGTGCTCAGCAAGTTGTGCGTCTTTTGCAACTCTCCTCGAAGATTAAGTGACGATAAACACGATACAAGGAGCTGAGGAGTATTTGAAGAGTGCATAGTACATGCAAGCTCTGGCAAGCAGTGATAGAGTGCATATTTAGTAAAAATAGCACATTGCAAATAGACTTGGCTGGAAATTGGCGTGTCAAGATATTGCCCTATCTTAAGATTTTTACACCAAATACTATGAAACAGCTTCCTGTTGACATCAGATGCCCCCCCCCCACTTGTTTCGGTTCTTTTCTTTTTGCTATGACTGTGGAATATCTTCTTTCTGCTCATTCACCAACAAATATAGAAACAATCCTTATTGATCTAATCTGGTTACTGCCTGCTATTTTCAACAGTTCCATACAAAACTCCCGTCCTCCTCCATCCCCCCTCCCACCTCCCTCACTCTCTACCCCCCATCTGCCCTGACCTACATGGTAGTCACATGGCCCCGACTCCCTGGCTCGGCGTTTTATGGAAAATCTGCAGGAGATAAAGCCACAGGGTTTTAAGTGTTATCCCTGCCTGTCCTTTGAGAAGGGCTAAACACTGAATGAGGTGTTACTGCATCAATGCTGTTGGACACACACAGGCAGTAAAGAGGATATCTTTTCCTCCCTCCGCCCCCCTCCTCCCCCCCGCCTCCTCAGTTTGATTGGATTTAGCAGAGTGCCACCACTGTGACTTTGGGGGATTTCTTTTTTTCCCTTGATACTGTCTTCTGCCTGCTGGCTTGTGTTATTTACTTAGCTTGCCCAGAATTGGACCCTGATCTGGAGCTTACCACCAACAAAGCAAGTGAGGGGGCAAAAATATGCCAGACGGACACCTAGATGCTCACTTGCTTAGCCACTTGCTGGCTCGCTCTTTCCCATGCTCCCTCGCTGGTGCTGAGGCCTTCGTTTTTTGCACTGTGACCGAGTCCCCTTCACACCATTGTCTGCCTGTAAATTTTCTGCTGCCCTTGCTATTCAGCCAATTACACCAAAAGAGCTTTAGTGATTTTTCCCCCCCTCTTCCTTCTGTTGGGGATTTATTTATTTATTTCCCAGGCGAATGACAAGCAATGCTGAAGGTTAAAAAAAATGCTGAATTTCATAGTGCTTATAATGTCAACTTTTTTTTTTCTTCAGAAGGACCAATCAATAGGAGGTAGCTCTGTCTTGTGCTAAACAAATGAACACACAACAGATACAAAGTAATAGTGTCTCCTTGCCTGTTGCGTTTCAATTTTGACCCATTTTTACTGCTATTACTGTTTAAATTTAGATGGACTGGAATAGGAACTCATTGCAGCGCTCACAAGGACTTGTAACACTTTGATGGACTCACACTCCCGTGTCATCTTTGGGGCGAAGTGTGTGTTGTACAGATCCATTTTAGGTTTCATACAGTCCTCTGTTACTGTGGGGAGTGAAGAGTTATGGCACCCTTGCAGAACAGATAAAGGGGGAAGACCCATAGTAATACCATTTTCTGCTGGTAAACAAATATAAAAGCGGGGTTATATGGTTCCTCTTCATTGTTGCTTGAATTTAAACTGACACTATTGTTTTTTTCAAGACTTAACAGTAAATAACATGGGAGTGTAAAATGAATTCACTCTACTTGCTGTGCACAGGTCTTATGTGCTGCTGAATACTGAAGGGAGTTGTCTCTCTTCGCCAATAGTGGCTTTCTGCTGAGTGGCAATGGCCTCCTGTCTAAATCTTGACATTAATCTGCTCTGTCCCACACCGTCTACCTCGGCCCTATAAGCTATATATTTAATAATTGGTTTAGAAGTACACACACGTAAGCCCTTCTACAGAATAATGAGGCCTACTGGATTTCTTGGCACAGAGCATATGTTCTTCACAGGAGTGTTTTCTGTGTTGCCAGTGGATTTTTGGAGACTTGACTGTGGTACCAAATATGGTCAATACTATATTATTCATGACCTGGTGTCGGTGAAAGGTCACAGTATAACTATCAATAGAATGCTAAATGTGGTGGAGAGCCACTGGACAGTTCAGGAATCCCTCATAAATTGCCTGTCATGTTGCATTCTGGTGTTAATATGGCCAAAAGAAAGATATCTTCCCTTCAGTGTCAAATAGATCGGCTTCAAGTCATTGCCGAGATGGGTTGCAGTCTTCGCTTTGCTTCACAGGGCAAAGTATAGGCTTGCCCTATACTGTGACTGAGAAAAATCCATCAGATTGGTATTGTTGTTCCTTCCATCATAAAAAGAAAACCAGAAGTTACACAACTGATAATTGAGCTTAAAAGAAGTCACACCACAAAAGGCGCAACATTCCAAAACAAAAGAGCAGCAGAAGAAAGGGCTGTTTCCACCAGTGTGGAGTCAGCCACGCCTAGCAGTGGGAACGGAAAGCAAAACTGCTTAATGTGACAAAATAAAGACACTCCAAGGGAAAGTTAGAATTAGGATCCTAAAAGATTTATGCCTCCATTTTATTTATAATTTGTTTTCTTTTCCTTAGTTGAATTGAGCTACAACTGAATAATTGATGAACAACAGCCCAGAACTAAGGATGTTGTCTCGGCAAGGAAGTGAAACAAAAAAATGAAACAAACAAGAAAAAAGTAAAGAGAACTAACAAAGAATGTGTTTTGCAAAGGTTTGTGCTCATGAAGTAGACTAATAGGCTACGGCTTGCACAAATGGCTTGTTAATTGCATGCGGTTGCGTTGAACCCTAGCGAGGCTAGCCCCTGCCTTTCCGTATGCACTGCACTCAGTGGCGGGTGCTCGCCGTGCACAGAACACCATCTGCATTTTGCTGTTAACGCGCCTTCACATCCAAGGGAGGATTAGGAGAAAATCCCCAGGTTTTTTTCAACCAGTTGACAAATATCAGATTTGTCTCTAAAAATTAGCTCCATCTATCTCCTGCCATATGACACACAAAAAAAGATTATCTTTAATACTCAGCCAGCTTGAGTGTGGAAAAAGCAGATTAAAGTTTCAGGTTGGTCATATTTACCTACCTACTTCAAGTACTAGGCTGCTCGCATTACGCACTAGACAGGCCTCTCCACAGAGTCTCCCACACACAAAAACAATACAGCCACCTTCCAGAAACAAGATGTCCGCCTTGAAACAATTTGACATCATACTTATATAATTCATCATTCTGCCGCTCATGCTGGAGGTTCTGCCTCTCTCTCTTCTGTGTGCCCTTTAAACAGACAGAATGAGCTGCTAAAGAGACTTAAGTGAATAACATCAGCAGGTGCCTATTGAAATGGAGCTTTGTAGTCTGTGCAGGGTGCTGAGCTGTTGTTTTAGTAGCCCACTGGCGAGGAGCAGGGGGTGGCTGGGAAATGGACCTGGTGGCTGACCTGAGACCTCAATGCTGTCCCATTAGCAGTACACACTCCAATAATAGTTAGCAGCAGTAATGCCAGGCTTTGTTAAGGCATGGGTTTATGAAATCCTACAGTTAGCTTCATTCGAAGGAGCGTAGCTGGAAAATGGCAACACATTTTTTTTCCCCATGACTGACAAGGTTTTGTGTGGTGTTGTTCCCCATCCAAATTGAGGGTCTAAGGATAGTGGGTAGTCATACATTGCATAGAATGTAATTGTGATCGTTGGTCCTTCTGTGACCAAATTGTGATTTAGGGCTATACAAAAAAATCTGACTTTAATTGACTACCCATTGCTTCTCTGATAATGAAAAGAATAATAATTTTAAAAAAAAACTTGCCTTGAATCCTCATTGACCAGATTTACCTCTCAAGAGTACACTCCTTGACCCTCCAAGGACGTCAACTACGTAGCCCAGGACAGATTATAAGGCTGG
The DNA here is from genome assembly GCF_029633865.1 of Lampris incognitus. Taxonomy (NCBI): domain Eukaryota; kingdom Metazoa; phylum Chordata; class Actinopteri; order Lampriformes; family Lampridae; genus Lampris; species Lampris incognitus. Next base: position 28,398,265 of record NC_079212.1, read on the forward strand.
ACATGCATGGCTATTACCTATCAGCATGAATCAGAGGGATTTAAACATGGGAGTGCTGTGCTCCTTAAGCTTCTGCTAAGTCAGTATGTTTCTCCTGACCATTTCATTATCAAATGAATAATCGTCATCTGCAGAGGAGAGGACTGAAGGCCTAAGGCCCTACCTGGTATCCTGGATGTTGGCTTCCTCGCTTCCGCTCAAGACCACTGCCCCACCCAGAGGTTGCCTTATGAACACAGGAGCCCCATAAATGAAATTAAGGTGTCAATTAGTCAATTACGGCATAATAACTCAGAGGGCAGACATTTAGAGACAGAGAGAACCTCGGCTAAGTTCATTTCCTCCGGCCCAGGAGCCTAGCGCTTGGCACACGTCACTCCCCACCCAGACTCGCTGAATAAGGGCCCCAGTGCTCTCCCTAATGTTATTTTCCCCTGGATATCTTTTTTGATCAACAATTTCCTTTCATGGTTTTGTTTTTCAGATGCAGGGGGTGCACTTTTTCTCTCCCCAATTTGGCGAGGGAGAATTTTATAATTTAGTAATTAAAATCTTTGTTAGGCTTTTGAAATTGCAGCTAATTGAATTTAATGGGAAGATGAATTTCAATTTAATTTGATTAGCGAGACCCCTGGCATAGGTATTTATGGAAAAAACTCTACAAAAATATGCTGTGTGGGCTAAGATGGCATAATAGAATTATGGATAATCAGATTTCTCTGTCATGAATTTCACTCTAATTTCACTGTAATTTTCCATTAGATAGCTGGTTTACAAATATTTGCTCATCTGCGATGGGAAAGGCTATCTGTCTAAAGTGATTACGGAGCGAGCCTTCAGAAATATGTCCCTTTTTTCCCCTCCCCTCTAAAAACCAGATTGCGAGGGATCAAAATTAGGAAGATTGCATTATGGATGTCTGCATCCGGGAGAGCAATGGGGGAGATATGATGATTACGGCCGGGGGATGAAAGCAGTGTCAAGAAAAATGTATGACTTGAAAACAGGGGCCTACTCCACTGTATCTACAAAATCTCCTCTCTCAGCACACTGCTACCAAGCAACATGCTAGCATCATAATTCATGTAATATCATAAACGCTGCACAACCAAAGACTTTAGAGCGTGTTGACAAACATACTTTCCAGTACATTATTTTGTACAGTCTCCATGCTGATTGCTTCTGAGTATGCACCTGGAGTGGGATTTTTCCATACGTTGTGAAATTTCTGTACAAACATATACGTCAGTAAAATAATTATGAAAATCAGTTGAGATTCCCAGGAATCCTAAATCATAAGTAATGCAAATGGTGTTCATAGAGAAGTGGTGCATTGGCATGATCATTGGTCTGGGTGTATCTGTTGGTAAGTTTAATATTCAGCTCCATCTTTGCTCATAAATAAATATATAACGCAATATAAACAGACGTGAGAGGGAATAATATCCTACATCACTGACAAACCAGAACAACACTAAGGTGAACCTTTGTCAAAAAAATGTTTTTCAAAGCCACTGCATCAAAAGTAAGCTTTCACGCGTTCAATTTCCTGCCAATTTTACAACATCATGACAATGAATATCCAGAACAAACATGATCCATTGTTTGGTTGGAAAAAAGCCCCACAAACTCTTTAGGTTTGTTGCCTCCAAAGTTAGCAGGAGAGGAGCTCTGTAACCCCCGCCTGCACCCTCCCTTTGTACACTCCACCAGTTAGCGTAGTCCCCACCACCCACACGCTCTCCCTCTCCTCACATTAGCTCAGTCACTCTTTGCCCTGAACTGCCAGAGACAGCAAGAAGGGTTCAAAAACACAATCTGACTCTCGGCAAAGGTCAGATTTCTCACTCGGCATGTCTCTGGGCTTTGGGCACAAAAGCCACTGAATTCACATCTTTCAACTGGGCCCTGGCTTTTGTCCTGGGGAATGGAGGACTCGGAGTGGGCCCTGCACCAGACCAGCCCCTCCTGGAGTGCACTGTCAGGGGCGGCCAAACGTCTGGCCCGGCGGCCCTTTGACTGATGTACCCCTGCCATGTCACACGCACAACTGCGTGCACACACGCTCACACAAACACGCTCTCCACCTTGCCCTCAACATTCTCCAGCATGCACCATACAATACCCACAGACCACATCAAACGAAATGGCCCCACAGATCTTTTTGAAAAGTTATGGTTTCGCCCCCAAAGATGGCTGCCTGAGGGCCGAAGAGGGCCCTAATGCGTGGCCTACTCATCCTCCCTCCTGTGGACATTCCTACATGAATAGATTTTCACACTACAAAGCAAAAATTTTCTCAATTACCACGTTCGGAGATACTGTAATAGTAGCTTGATGTAATTTGATGCACTTGTACTGCACCTCCAGTTTGTAAAACAAATCGTCACAGTACTAGACCCATTCTAAGTTTTCATATCTTATTTCCGACCACCAATCCTAAACTTGTCCATTAAGTCATATGATACAAAATGGTGGAAACCTCAATATTTGATCTACGTCCTTAGTGTAATTGTAAATATTTGATTTTCACACACAGTTTCACATTATCGCAGTCAATTTAGTTGGTATTTTACAAGGATGCTCCCCGGTGCCCATCATTTAAACTTTGAATTGAACAGCAATGTCAATGCGTCATATGAATGGGAATGCCTATTGAACATGTGTGACTGCTTTGGTCTGGGTTGAGTGTTGAACCTAGTTTGTTCTGGTAATGATCCACATATGCATCATATCTCACCAGCTCTGGTTTAGCCAGCAAACGAATACATGTGTTCACTGTACAATATGGAATTGACTGAGACGTGGCCCTACCGGGAACTGACGATTTTTAACCAAGACCTTTACAAATACAAAACGTGTCACGCCGCCAAACCGAGTCACATGCAGCAGAAAGTATTGGATCTTTATCTTTTGGCCAACGAGATATTGCACTTGTGTTCACTGTGCAATGTTAGGTCAAGGGTGGAGCCGTTTGATAGAAACCCTTTTAAGGACATTTTCCCTTTATGTGGTTTATGAAGGAGGAGACTAAGAGCCTCCCCCCCCCCCCCATTATTATCCTGGATGAGTCATCATAATTTCAAAATCAACCAAAACCTGTTTTATGTACATACTTTGGACTTTGCTGCCAGCAGTCAGTAACTGAAGCTTGAACTCCTATCATTGCATTATAGTTCATAGTCATAAACACGCTCATTTCCTCTTTTCTAAAAGCAGTAAACACCAGGCACCTGGTTTATTCATTTATTTATTTATTTATTCTATTTTTCAGAATACGACTTCAGCAGACAGGAATACTCTTTGGTCTCTCTTTGTTGTGAAAAAGCTGTTTTTTTTTTCATCATTGTTTGGCAGTTGCTCGTAAATTTCACATTCTTGACATAGAAACGTGTTTATATGGGCATTATATCCAAATGTCCAGAGGCAGTTTGCATGCCACTGCGGAAGAAACTGCCAGGCAAATAAGGGGTTTGTCTTATAAAGTATTCATTGTCACCTGGTAACGGCTGTCGTTTATCATTTCACCTGAAATTACAATGAAAACTGATACCTTATCAGAGGGAGGGAAAAAGAAAGACGGTGCACACGGGGAGAGAAGGAGAGTAACTATATAGGGCCGAATTAGACATTGGATCTGTGCTTTATGAGGATAGGCTTAAGAGGTCTTTGCTTTACCAGGAGCAGTTTTGGATCGCTCCATACGTTTTTGGAAATATCATCACTGCTCTTCGCCAGATTCTTGCAAGTGACCAAACAGGGCTGTAATGGTCATCATGTCAGCATGAAGTTTCTTTAATTCATACATGTTTAACAGGCGATGAGTAAGGCCGAATATGAACCATAACACGTTAAACTTAAGTTTTCTAAAGCGGTGATGTTTTTTTTTTCAATTTTAGAACTATCACTTGAAAAATGTTAAATGTAATGTAAAAACGTAAATTTTTTAATAATATTATAAAAGTACAATATATTTGAGTAAACAATCAATAATACCCTTTTCATAAAAGAGAGAGAGGAAAAAAAATGTGCGCTCCCCTCATTTGAATAGAGGCAGAGATGGCTCCACCCCAGGAGAGTTGAAAGGCTAGAAGACCACAAAGATGGAAAAGGCCAGCCCACTGAGGGAGGGAGAAAAAAACTGCTCCGGTTCCTCTGCCATAATTTCCTATCAGCCTATTCAGACAACATCACCAACAGCTTGGTGTATGCGTGCGCGCGTGTGTGTGTGTGTGTGGGGGGGGGGGGGAGCAAACCAGAGGGCTGGCGCACGAGAGGCGGCGAGAGAGTGAGAGAGAAAGAGAGCGAGAGAGAGAGATAGGGAGACAGAGAGAGAGAGAGAGACAGCGCGAGAGAGAGTAAGCAAGCAAGCAAGCAAGCAAGGGGGAGGCTCTGTATTCTTTCACCTACCCCCCGTCAAACCACAGGAAGGAGGGGCCAGACCCTAAGCTGCCAATCAAATCCGCTCGTGGCAGCCGGCATTATCTCAGCAACAAACTATTGACAGATTACATGTCAAGGAGTTTAGTGCATGATTGAAGGAAGCCTCTTTTTTTTATCTAGTTACTTTTCCGTTCTCTTTCCCCCTCCACCGACCAGCATTCTGATGACTTTCTACCAGAGTTGAGTAATATTATGAAAGTTACATGTCTGAGAGGATTTAACTTCGACTTCCCTGAATATGGTGAGTACCCTCTCTCCTATCCCATCTTTGCGAGATATGTTTTATCAGTTGACAGTCTGAGGTGCGTCTTTGTCACTGGCTAAATAAACAGCGGGGGGAAGTTGTTCATGATTAAGCTATGTGGCAGCGCGTAGATATACCCGTGTGTAGCTACACCCTTATTTATAGCCCTATGACAGTGCCAAGGGTGACGGCAATATCAACTAGGATCTCTTCGTTCTCCGGCACACAGGGACTCACAACATTGTGTTGCGTACGCATGTGAAAAAAAAAAAGTTCTCAGAGCAAGTTTTGCATTTTCTCTTGAAACAAGTCAAAGTGTATTTCTGTTGTATGAGTTGAAACCAGCAACAACTCTCTCTCGGGGCATTTTTTATTTTTCTCTTCATGTGTGTGTTTTTTTTGTTGTTGTTGTTGTCGTTGTTGTCGTTTAGTGCCTTGGTTTAATTCTACGTTGATGAATAAGTCTACATTTGGTACTGGAGGCAGACAGGTATGGGGTTTTTTACCCTCTGAGGTATTGGCAGTGTCATTAGGCTGCCATGAATGGCCTAAGGGTTTGTTGCCAAGGGGACAAAGCAAACAAACTGTTGTGTTGCTTGCGTTGTCACACATGTAAAGCCAACAGCAGCCATGCTAACACATTTTTAGGTAGTTGTAATTAGTTTTATTTTAACGGGTATAGCCAGCTGATATTAACGCACGCCGTATGTTCAGATCCGATGCAGTCTATCAAATGTTGTTATTACAGTGCAACACTCACTTTGGACACACTCCTGGTTACCCCCATTGAGCAGCGTTCGCGTACAAATGCACACGCATCGGCTTGTTTCACATTTTAGTCTGCTTCATGACGTGACAATCGATCATTCTCTGCACCCCCCCCTTTTTGGGGGGGGGGGAAGACAAACTTGTTTTTTATTGTAACTGGATTATGCCGTACACTCGTGAGCTCGACTCTCCTAGTTACTTTACTTGTGACAAGGATTTTAAAATCAGATGTTCTTCACATTTATGGGAAAACTGAATGCCAATCCCATCAATTTTAATTCATTCTGTCCGGTGTGTCAGTGTGTGTGTGTGTGTGTGTGTGTGTGTACGTGTGTACGTGTGTGCTCAGTTTGCATGCACTGTACGGTGGATCCCATAAAGCATGAGTGTGTGTGTGTCTCTTTTGTTATTTCCTGTGTTTTTTCATAATTTGAATGAGAGAGTAACACACCCGTGTAACTTTCTTAGTGTTATTACAGGCTGCTCTTTTATAGTTCACATTTTGTATGTAAGTATAATATATGTACGTGTGCATGTATGTCTGTGTGTATTAAAAGCAAGTTGTAGGAATATTTTGGTTTTTTTTTTTTTAGAATGTTTAAAATGATCAAAATGATGCTCAGATAAAAAGATTGTTTTCAGTACTGTGCTATTTTGTCTTTTAGTTTTATTTTGGGGAAATACCAAATCAATTCAAACTTTTTTTATTTTGAAAGCTGGTGATGTTACAGGCCTCTGTTTTAACGTTGTCTGTCCGGCTCTCCCTCTTCATCTTGGATCCATAAACAACAATTTGTGCATCTCACTCTTTATCTGTCCCCTCATTGCACTTGCTCGTCTTTATTTTGTTGTATTAGTGGAAGAATGCATGCAACGTGTAGCTAATGTTTCCCATCAAGCACAACTCTCAGAGAAACTACACTGTGGCCACAGGGTTGCACAGGCAGATGCAATGGAGACCTGTAAGGCTCGACAGTTATATCTCTCCGGTTACTTTACGTATCTCGGCTTTTGGCATAAAATAACAGTGAATGAGTACGGCTGCTATAATGACGCACGCTAATTTCAAACTTTTCGACAGCTCGGAAGATGTTTTTCCAGCCTCTTATGAGTCATAATGTTGATTGCCTTCTGCCTCAGCAAGTTGTCTCATTAACCCTTCGTGGCCCTCTCCACCTTTTACAGCCCCCCCCCCGAAGCCGGAATGAAGTGAGGGTGAAACAAGCCCAGGTCCGAGAGCCCTCAATAACCTTTTATCACAATTTAGCAATATAACGCGAATCAATTTGATGTCTTAAGCAATAAAAAAATGCTGTTGCTGTCCCTAATTCTGCCGCTCCTAGGATGACAGTAAATTTACATTTTTTAATTAAACTAGCTTGAATTTTATTAGGGGGCCGGGCTATGCTAATGGGAATGTTGTGTACCGCAGATTAACAGAGTTTTGAAATAAATTTAACAGGGAGACGTTTAGAGGAAGAAGAAAAAATGCGAGCCATTGTCCTTAACCTCTTTTATAGGGGTTTCTCCTGGGGGATTCTTGGCGTGGTAAGGAGCCTTGTCAGGGAAGAGAGTTGCTCGCCAACGAGGGGGTTCGCCTTGTCAACCGGAGAAACACAATCACACGTTTTTACACCTTTTCTAAACGACACCTGGACATGTGTACTCCTCTTATCAGGGGCATGTGTATTTTAATATTGTGATATAACTGAAATGACTTATTTTTGGGAAAAAAAAACTTAACACATTTTTTAAATGTAGAAGAAAATTTAATTTTAAGAATTTTTGTTCTCCTTCCCAAACATTTTACCTCTTAGTACCACTTAAAAAAACCCAAAAAAACCCTTCATTTTTCATCTGCTTCATAAGTGCATTCTTTTTTTCTTTCTTGCATGCAATTACCAATTTCCCCTCATATTTAAAATCTCAGTTATTTACACCCACATCCAAGAACAATTAAGCATCATTAAAAAAAAAGAAGAAGAAAGTGTGAAATATGTGAAATACCGTGGGTAATGGCAGTGTATATGTTTGTGTAGGTTTAGGGTCCACTCTGGTGTTTGATTGATGTCGTGCTATGCCTGTTTTCAGCAGAATGGTAGAGAGACAGAAAGAGATTGGGGGGGGGTAGAAAGAGAAGGACAGCTGAGTCCTGATTGAGCATGTGCCCCGTCATCACACACAAGCCACCCAACACCATAATTACCCCCTCCCCCTCCCCCTCTTCTTTTATACCCAAATCACACCAACTGGCCCTTTTTTACCGGCAGAAAGAAGAAACATCAGAGATCAAACGACCACATAAACTCCAGGTGCACCTTGCTGCAGTATCCAAAGTGTTCAGGGCTACTTGATATGGGCCAGGAGTAAGGCAAGTGGCACCACCACCCCCTTTTTCTTCGCTCCTGTGCACTCGTGCAGTGGCCAGCACCTAATTAAAACCTCAAAGCTCCCCGTCACCAATCTGGAGTAATGACCTAATTAATACTCGGTAAGGAAATACTCCGGAATAACAAACAGGTTGCACCTTGGGCCTCCGTTGCCTTTTTGACATCACAAACATACCTGGGCAAAATGTCTGTGTCATAGACAATGGTGTGTTTGTAGAGATGCACTACCAGGGAAAAAAAAGAAGAAAGAAAATACGATACGCATTGAAAAAAATAATGATAATGCCACTCATTAAAAATGTTATGTAATATTGTGATAATGTATAATTAATGAAGATGAAAAAAAATTATATTTGCATTTTTTTTCTTCCCTCGTGTCCTGGTTTCATGGGTAAATTCCTCAAATTCGCCATCTCCCTCTGATACAACACAGTGCATGTCTGCTCGGAATGAATAGAAAATTGTGGGCAAGTAATCCTGCTTTGAATCTCACAGCCGAATATGCCGTGTCATGTATTCTTGTGTGCACAGTCAAGAAAGAAGATCCCATTGACTTCTTTGCGTCTCCATTTCCTAATCTTACATATGAAATTATAATTTCATGCAAAGTAGGAGAGAAGAATTATCTCTGCTCGCTGATATGCCATATAAGAGGGAAAAAGAGGAAAATGAAGAGGCAATTAGCACAGTGGAAGACTTTGGCGCGTTTGTCTGAAAGCATGGGCTCCACTGGCCACGAATGAATTTGCATGCTCCGCTTATCGAAGCACACTTATTAGGCCAGCTGAAAGAGAGATTAAGCCGGCACAAAATGTGGTGACTAATCCTTTTAAATGTGGCAGGGGGTCTTTAAGGTGTGAACCGGTCCGTACATAGGTTTAGTGGAAGGATGGGCATGGAATGTGACAGTGCCCGAATCTCCTACAACTCAATGCGTAAAAAGAAGGAGGTGGCGGACGCAGGGTTAACTGTTTAATGACACAGGCGGTGATTGACAGAGGTAATAGATTGATAGTTTATCTCTTGACCCCACCGCTATCTTGGGTACAAATATAGTAGGCTGGCTCAAACAGGCAAGCGGTAATGACAGGGACAATTTGGGTGGTCCAACGCTGCAATTTATTTATTTATTTATTTATTTATTTTCCAATGCTTCCTTACTTTTTGTTTTTGTTTTGATTTGTGCTCCCGTAATTGCTGGTGTGATTAATGAATTATGCACACGTGTGTTAAAACTTGACAGATTAAAAAGCAAGCAAGTCGTTTAAATTTGTTCCCTCGCATCACTGCTCTTGGGAGTGTCTGTTGGTTTCAGTTCTCAGTCAGCTTTTCAATGACAGGAATTCAATGCCTACCAAGATGTCGCTGGTCTTCATTCTGATAGGAAAGAATACAACGGAAACAAACATGGACTTCTCTCTTTTTCTGTCACCTTCCCTGTGAGGGGGAAAAATGTTTGCGCTGTCAAGTTACAGAGCCAATACCCCTATCTCCGTTGGTAATTGACTGCAAACAGGAACGCAGTGACGTTTAAACACTGCTCCCCTCTCTCCCTCTGTCCGTCTCTCACACACACACACACACACACACACACACATGCACATTCATGCACACACGCACGCGTGCGTGCACACACACACACACGAACATTAACACAAACGCCACACACATATGTTCCATGCAGGAACGCCACCCCTCAGCTTCAGGTCTCCCCAGTGTTGTGTGTTTTTTCGTTTGACATTCTATTCACTTGGGTCAGTAGCAGCCAGCACTAGCAATAATTACTGTCTGTATGTGATAAATCTGAGGCCCAGCTGTTCAATTCTGTCACTGCCAGCAGAGACAGAAAGAGAGACGGAGCGAGGGAAGAGAGAGGGGGTTTAGTAGGAAGAGCTCAGGAGTTAGCAGTTTGCTTGAATTTTTTTTTTTTTTTAAACTGGGTAACCTGATAGGATTACATGGTTCTGGGGCCCACACCTGTTAAGAGGCTGTTAGCAGAACAGTTGGCAGTCCCATAGCTAAAGCTAAGCTTTTTTTTCCCTCCTCTCTATATTCTATCCCCTTTTGGGGATTTCTCCCTGGATGTGTGACGCGGGCTCAAGCCTCTCAGTTTTTTGGGGGGCAAGGAGGAGGAGGGTGCCTTGACACAAAAGCAGTGTGTGTTTTTGATGGCAGGCTGCATATCCTGCGTGTGCGTGCGTGTGTGCGCGAATCGGGGTTGGCTGACATCTCCTCTTTTTTTCTTCCTCCCTTTCCCAAGGGGCGTCGTCTGCTATCAGTTTTGCTTCCCTCCCCGACCTCAGTCACTCCGGAGCCAACCCCAGAACAATGTATACACAAGTAAGATGACAGCAACGCAAAGGGAGAATTCTGTTTAGTTTGTTTTGCACAAGGGTGGAGGACAGGTGTGGGCACACTCGAACATTGCCCAGATTCAGGTTAAACCAGACGTTTTAAACAATTACGGGTTAAGTGAGAACATTTTTTTTTCCTACACATTTTAGGAGTGCCACAGCTCTGCTGTCAATTATAAATACTTTTGGAAGGAGTGGAGTTGTGAGTAATGCATCAAATCTGTAGCTTGTTTTTTCATGTTGAGCAATTATCAGAAATAGAAAAATGTCATCTATCTAAACACAGAACGCTAAGGTCATGAGAACCTCTGGTTAATTTCCTAGTTCAACACAATCAGAGACACGATGTGAGTAGACGCTGGTGGCGTGCATAGGATTTCCAAAGACAATTGCGTTGGGTTGTTTTTTTTCTTCGTGCTATGTCTCCTGCTGCCTTATTAGGCGTTCAGCAGCAGCCCCGCTCCTCAGCTTAGTCACTTTCTATGGGCCCTCAGCACCTGTTCCCCCTATTGTGCCGGAATTTTCTATATTTGGCAGGAAGTCAGTCTCCCTCAATCGGTGTGGAGTTCACTATTTCTAACAGTCCAAGAGAAGAAACCTCTAGAAAATCCCAGAGATTTTTTTTTTTTGTGTACTTTTCGCCTTCTCATCTGTTTTTGATACGAGAGCCGATGACACGATCCGGCTGTGAAACCACCCCCCCCCCCATCCTCGTAAATGTCACATTGTTGCTCACATGTTATTGACACGCGTCTTTGCCAAAAATGCACATAACGTCCATTCTGAGGCACGGAGGGGAAACAAAAACCAGGAGCAAAGTTAATAACTATCACAGGCCAACTTTTAATAGTCCTGATATGTAATCGCTAAATGACAATAAAAAAGGAGCAGGGCCACTTTAAGAGTTTTATCTCCCGTGCTCTGTGCCCAAAGTGTCATGTCCATAACGGCACCACCTGATCTACAGAGTAAAATAACCGCAAAGGCTTATTGTTTGGACAATATTGGAGCAGCCCCTCGCTCCCCCCACTGCTCCTCTCCCCTCTCCCTTGATTCATTTCACCCACTGTCCTCGGCTGCTGGAAAATGGCGTTAATTTTTTTATTACCTGTTTGACTCTCCAGCCTTATTACTGTAGCCCCTTAATGTTCTCTGTAACCGTGGAAACCAGATGAATAAATGTCCGCCAAAGAAAATGAGATGATTAAACAGGTCACCCTTGCAAAACAAATTCGCTTGGTCGAGCGCAATTTGTGTACCAAGCGGCTGTCTTAACAGTTTGCTAACAAGGGGATTGTTTGCCAGACTAACTGAGGGAGAAGACTGGGGGGGCGGAGGGGGGGGGATATATTTTGAAAAACAGGACAAAAGATCTGATTGAAGACACACTATAAACCTTTATGACATCACATGTCATGTATCTTATCATTTTGCCTTTGGCTTCCTGTATTTTGTGTGTGTGGGGTTTTTTTAACAGTTCAAAATGGGCTACAGCAGCTTGAGTGATTGTTCCTTTTCAACATATAGGAAATAATTCATCACCCACATCTAAAAGTAACATTCACGTATAGGGCAAGTGTGCATATTGTTGTCACAGGCCTTGGGTCTGTGATCATCATCAGCAAGTGCATTGGCAAATAGAATTTCCCTCATTTACAAAGCAACCAATCATTACTGCTAATTGTCCTTGAGGCCATCTGCATAGAATGAGTCGTCCTCTATCGGTGCTGGAACGGTACCGGTCACGGGTTTACATCGCCCACTGACACGCAAGTCCAATAACAATACTTAACTCCTTTATTGGCAGTACAAAACAATCATATCCACAAACAAGGCAGTTAATATGAGGGTCGTTTTTGTGCTGAAATGAAACATCACATGTTGAGCTGTAGTCTGAATACCATTCTGGTGTCAGGGTCACCAAGTTACTTTTTTCCCATGTTGCCCTCTCCTCTCACTTAGCGCAACATTCTCATAGGACTTGTTTCACAAAAAGCTACCCTGTCACCCATTTGAAAAGTCTGGCGTTTTCATCTGCAAAATAAGAGACTTGGCTGGGCAGATTTAGCCATGTTAACGATAGGGCAAACACGCAGACTTGGATTGGAACCATGCTTGTGTTGCCATCATCACCACAAATCATAAATGTTGGGGACATGGCGGTGATGTTGTTTATGGAAGGATGCCACGCTGCACCACTCAAGGGTGTTGCCTGTTTGCATTGATGCAGCACCACCACTTACTGCCTCTTGCTCTAAAACAACTTCCGCATCCCACTCAATCCAGCCATTTTGTGTCGCTCGCCAAAGCGGATCCCCAAATGTTCACCACAATGAACGCCCTCAACTTTAGAGGAAAAAGAGGGGAGTTACTGAGGGTTGGGGGGATGAGGGGGTTATAAGGCTGGTTTGGACCTTTTTGTGGGATGGAGGATGGTGAACTATTGAAATTTTCCATTGGTTGGGGGATATTTCATCCCAATACAGGGACACCGTTTCTCAAAACTGAAAAGCCCTTATGCATTATTGATGTTTTAATTTGTGCAAATGCCCAAGTCTTTGTTAAGTGATTATAATGCTGGAGAGATAACAGGGGAGGTACTTCTCTATGAAACAAGAGCTGAGAAACCATTGGGCTAAATCTAACCGGTCCATGCAGTACTTTCCTCCATGTTTCGAGAGAGAAAGAGAGAGAGGGAGAGAGCGAGCGAGAGCGAGAGAGAGAGAGAGAGAGAGAGAGAGAGAGAGAGAGGAAAAATGAAGGGAGGAGGTAGAGAGAGCTTACACAAAAATATCAACGTGTCTAAGATAAGGAAAAATTCAGCCGTTGATCTTTTGTCCTTATTTCAGCTACACCTCTCCCATTTATGATGTTGGGTTTATAGGTCTTTTACATCCCTTATCAAAAATTATTTGATGTAAATACAATGGAAGTGACCTGAAAAAGCCCCGTGTGCAAATACTTCTCATGGCACACTAGAAACTGACCTTGGGAAAAGAATGCAAAGTTATAATGCCCCATGCTTGCAAAACAAACCAATAAAATAATGCCCCTGGAAAGAGAGGGAGTTCAGGTAAATATGAGAAGGAAGGGGCAGGTTTTTTTTCCATGCCATTATTAACTGTGAACAAAGGTTATGAATGATGAAGGTTTTGTAGCCAGATAATTTTATGTTTTTGTTCCATACAACCACCTGGCCAGATAAAATGATGACGGTGGATCATGGTGAAAATGGTCCTTGTAAAACAAACAGAGTATGTAGGAAACTACAAGATGATCTATTGCGTTGCAGAATTTGGATGCTACAGTCTGCCCACGGTGTTTGGGGTCACTGCTGTGATGCACCGAAACCCGTCTTCTGCACAAAGGCTGCAGTCTTAGCTAGGTGTAAGCAAGCTTTTTGCGGTTGTGTTTTTTTTTTGGTTTTTTGGTTTTTTGTTTTTTGTCTTTTTTTTTGTTTTTTCGTGTGTCATGGCCGTGTCCGAGCCATGCCTCCGAACTGCCTTCTCCCACACCTGCAGCTGCTCACACAGCCTGCCGGCGTCCATCAGCCAGCGCATGTAAAACCTGTATATCATGTCAAATTCGTTTAGCTGGGACCGCATTAATACAGGTTCTGTCATCGTCGCCCAGAGAGATAAGTGTCACAGGTTTGGCGTTGGTTTGGTATTAGTCACTCTGTTGTTTGCCGTTCTTTTTTTTCTCTTCTTCTTCTTCTTCCTCTTCTTCTTCGTCTCGCTTTATTCTTTAGGAAAATCTGCTCAAGTCTGGAAGCCAGCTCTGCCTTCTGCTATGAGGTCCCTGGTGGAGGTAAAACATGAGAGCATGTGTGCACACACATACCCATGTTTGTGCATGTGTACACACACACACACACACACACATGCACATGCACATGTGTGTGCACACTGGCTTGGATGTATCCAGTAGACTCACAGGCTTCCCCAAGCATTTACGGCTTTATTAAGCTGTCTCATGAATCCACCAGCAGAACAGGAGAATATGGGGGAAAAGGAAAGGCTATATTACTTTGATGATTTGATGTCATTTGTGGACTACAAAATGCCTGGCTTTATTGTGTGCGCAGGGAGAAACAGAGGGAGCTGGAGGAGGAAAAAAAGAAAAAGAAAAAAGCAGTTGGCTCAGAAATTCAGAATTTCAATTAGCGCACGTAATCTGAACCTGCTGGCTTTGATAGAGGCTTTTTTTTTTTACTAAGAATACAGCAGCACTTGTAAAACATTAATTAAGCCGGCTTGTTTTTTTTCTCTTTTTTTTTTAAAGAACGGGTAAAGTGTGCTTTATGCAGACCTTTTTTTTTTTTTGCTGAACAAAAGGCAGCCACCCCACATAGAGGACCATTTCACTCAAACCAATTGGAAAAAAAAGTCCTTGAATTGGAGAAAAGCACAAAAGACAAATAAAGAGAAGCCATTGAGAGTAATGCTCCAAAGGAGATGATATCATATGAGAGCTCAGGCTTTTGCTGAAGAATAGAAATCCATCCCTGCCTGGGTGAAACCGGAGCCCACACGGGAAAATGAGCCGCTATTTTAACGACTTTCTACCTGACAGATGACTTTAGGCTGCCTTTTGGATCACGTTGCCCTGACTTTGTCTTTTTACATAAGCAAGTCCATTGATTATTAATCGTTGATATGAATTGTTAAATGATAGGTAACATGAGTTATGAGGGCAACATCCTCTGAGACTGAGATGGAAAAACCACGACTTGTTTAAAAAAAAAGTTGTTGCTGTGAGGAAACAGTTTTGAGAGAGTCTTGAATTGAGTTGCTTGGTTTTTTTTTTGTTTTTGTTTTTTTGTGGCCAAGCTTATCGGCAGGCCCGTTGTGTGTTTATGCCACGCAGGAGCTCTGGTCTTCTCAGAACTTGTACTCATCTCTGGATAGAAAATTATCTTACTAGATGAAATGCGTACCTCGAACAACAGCGATTAGCATTTAAAGGAATTAAACTTCATCTACATGCTCCTGGTCTGGCCTCCCGTTAGAGTGCCGAGATGAAAACCGGAGTGTTTTGCTCCCAATAGATCATTTACTAAGTCCACGAGCAGATTAGGTCTAAAGTATAAAAAAGGGAATGGTACTGTATAATCACTGGTATCTGATGAGGGGGAGGCTGTTTGAGGTGAAATATTCTCACCTATTCCAGAACAGGAGAGTAAAGTACAATGTACAATAGTAGATTTTTAGGGTGAGCACAGTGCGGAGGACAAAAGAGGGGGGGGGGACATTTAAAATATCCCCTTCCCCCGTTTGTGTGGGTTGTTGTATATGCATTTGCCTCAGACAATTGTAAATCCTCTTGCAGTGGGTGATGAGTACACATAGAGATGATGCATTAAAACTGCCATAACTCGCACACCCAGCAAAGCTAAAAATCAATTGGAATGGATAGTTAAGCTGGCCCCTAAAAATCAATGAGCAATTCATGTCCTTGATCACAGAGTGTCATTCCTCTCAATGTTAGAGGCTGAAAGTGATGAGGTCTGGATACACACACGTGCGCACACACACACACACACACACACACACACACACACACACACACACACACACTCATTACACACGTTTGGCACAACCCTACAGAATGTACAGACAAACACAATCAGCGTGCATATACATCTTTCAAGAATAAACAAACATGCAGTATAATGCGAAATGTAATTAACAATAACCTCCCTTGGTGACTTTCAGAGTAGGTTTTTTTTTAAAGGTGTTCCTCGTGTATTTCTGCCCAGAGAGTACAGGGCTTCTGGTTTTACTGTTAAGTTTACTGGCCTTGACCAACTGGGGCTACATTAGCGTTTTACCCACATTTGCTGAAACGCTGTGCAGAGAGGTCAGGACATTTTATCTTGGCTGTGCTGTGTTGGTGAATACAGTGTCTCAGTCGAACTATTGAAAATAGCAAGGGAGTCGAATTTCAAGGCCCATGTTGTTGTTTTTAACCGTGCAAAATGTCGCAATCCAATGACATGGCATGCCAAGCCTGAAAAAATAGAGACGACCTTATAGCCACTGCACGGTGGGCACATGCTCATGTGCTCTTTCCTGTAGGAAGGGTAAGGGGATAAGGTTGGCCAGATTAAGAGGATAAAAATTCAGTGTTTCAAAATAGTAATTTTGCCCTTATTAATGCCATTAGTGTAACAGTCACCATGGATCAAATCAACGGATGACCGAAGCAACTCCTCTGTCTCTGCGCTGTGACGGGATCATGTCGAGAACAATTTGGGCATTTTGTGTTGACGAGTGAAGTTTCGAGTGCTGCAGTTTCCCCCAACCCAGCCCTAAATGATGCCCATAGTCCCCTCCTTTCTCCCTCTCTTCTCTCTCCCTCTCCCTTTATAGTAGTCATTCTCTCTCTCTTCCACCATATATTTAACCTAAATATAATCCCTCTCTATTTCCGCAGACTCCTCTGAACACCGAGTTCCTAATATCACCACTGGTCAAGTCCTTCATTTGGGCCAGCGAACAATGGAAGTGACCCTTTCATTGGAGAGTATTGTAATTTTAACCCAGTTGTAGATAATGGCATTATGACAGCCATTTTTTTCTCCCCGGGCATTGGTACTACTGTGTAGTCACTCGTACTTAGATTGCACTATTACCAATTACATCAACGCTGACGGTTTTAGATGAGGGCTCGAACAGAAATGTCCATTAATACGGCACAGTTTCTATCAAAACATCAAATCTTTTTTGATAGAAATGTTTTCGGCAGACCATTTTCCGTGTGTGTGTGTGTGTGTGTGTGTGTGTGTGTGTGTGTGTGTGTGTGTGTGTGTGTGTGTGTGTGTGTGTGCGTGTGTATAGTATGCTTTATGTGATATTCATTGTGACCTAGCAGTTGCTTGGTTTAAACAGGTGGAGTTTCTTTTACAGTTTGTTCCCTTGGTCACATTTGAAAGGGTCATTCAGCTCCCCTTGCTGAAATACTTCAGATTTGGGGAGAGGACAAGGGCCTTCGAACCAGTTGTCGTCTGTCAGGGAGAGCGGAGAGTTAGGAGGACCGGTGGAGCAGTTGCTCGTCCTCCTCTCCGAGGTGAGAAATGTTCCGGCAGCTGTCGCTCAGACCTCCCTCCCTCCCTCCTCCCTGTTTTTTTTTGAAGGGATATTTTTTTCCTCATTTCCAATAAAGCAGAAATTAATGTTTGTGGCAACTGTGTGTGTGTGTGTGTGTGTGGGGGGGGTCATTTTCCAGTGCTGTGCTCTGTCTCTCACAACACTGCCTGTCTGTATCCTCCTCTTCAAGCCTTACATGTCTCATCAGCTGCCAGTTAGGAAGCGCATGTGAGACGACCCATAATGCAGACATCTTTTTTTGTGTGATTATGCTAATTGAAAGATCTTTCTATACTTCTTTTTTTCCCCTTTCGATTTTGTCTTTCTTTCACATTTTGAATCCCAAGTCTTTTTTTTCCCCTCCTCTCATTTTTGCCAGTGGATTTGTATATACGCTGACCGCGTCGTCTCTCATCCGCCTCTATGTCGCCTCTCCTTTGCTGCACTCCTCTCCCCGTCTCCCTATTTCTTTTCCTCTTCCTCACTCCCCCTTCATCCCCCTCCTCTCTTTCCCTCTCCCTCTCTCCCCCCTCTCTCTCTTTCGCTCTCTCTCAATCCATCTGCATCATGTCGATCTGTCAGACTGCCAGTGTCTGTTCCAATTAGATTCCACTTAATACACGTAACCTCGATTAACACGCAATCAAGCCCAGATAAATCACGTCCTTTAAGTCCCCCCCCCCACCACCACCACCACCCCTCCGCCTCTCCTCTGTTGCTTTGCATCACTGTTTTTCCCAACAAGCTTTTCTTCGCAGCAGTGTTCAGTCACAAAGTATAAATTTCAACGCTGACAGTGCGAGCAGGTAAACCATAGCAAAAAAAAATCCTAAGCGGTGTCATTTTGTCGCAGTTGTTCGGTCCTGGCGCTCTCCTTTACTTCTTCCCACTGTGGCTACAACTTCCTCTTGTGTTTGCAGCAGACTGTTGTTTAGTGCCCTTTTAACCCACCAAGATGAATGTGTCTTAATTACATCTTTGGTTAAAAAGCTAGAAAAGACACCCCGGGCTTTCTCTACGTTCCAGGAGGCTGTGTAGTCTATTGTCTCAGTGACCTTTTTAGCTAGCGGACAATTGGTTTGACTAGATTACAAATTAAGACACAGCACAAGGCAGTTAGAAAGCAAGTCTGTTAGAGAGCAAGTCCTATTACCAGCAGGCTGTGAAAGCCACTGGGCCATACATTTTCAGTATCACATAAACGGCCACAAAGTCAGACATCTGACATTGTTCTGTATTTATGAAAGTTACTAATGGTGTCGGAAATACCACACTGCCTCATTGCCAGTGGCTAAAAGGAAAAGCACACACACAAAATAAAGCTAGTATCCATCTGAGGATTCATGCCGATTATAATTCTTTAACAAAGTTAATAATTCACACTGTTTATGCTAATGGGGGAAAAGGGGACTGTTGAATTAACAAAGAGCAAAAACCCCTAAAAATACAAACCAAACCAAAACAACCCGTGGCAGTGAAACAGCACACACAGCACTCTTGGGGTCTTCTTTTATTAATTGTGGCTAAAAGTGCTAACACTGACATGTTGAACAGATTAGCCTCTTTAATAACGGGGCGGGTCAACATGGCTGCTGCTGCTGATCCACGAGGATATCCTGTCGGGAGCCGGCCAGCGTGTGTGTTTCCCATCCTGACCCTGCCTCGATGGGGCCGGCCCCAGCGCTAATGATGCACACAGGCCCAGCCTCCGGGTTTACACTGGATGAGGAGATCCCTCTATCAATCCTATCAGACAATGTAGAGACACCTCTAAATCATGACAGACTGCATGCCCAAGTAAAGTATCCTGGGTCCATTCCTGTTTTAAATCCATTTTAAAAATGCATAGAAGTGTGAGCTAGTTGCCTTATACGGTCCAACGCTAATGCTGACTCTTCGCACTTTTGAGGACGGCTTTATTTTCAATTTTTAGACTGATTCAGGTGGATCTCGATTTGTTTTAAGGCTGCAATGAAAATCAGCAAAGGTTGTTAGCTTAGCATAGGCTGTATCTACCCCTGACGTCTACTGGCGCCATGCGCACAACCCAACCACTGATTGCTCTCATAGCCTGGCGACAGAGCATTCGCACCGTTTGCTAGCATCCATATTTTGAATCTACTACTACTACTACTACTACTTTTCTTCTTAGTTCTTAGTTCTTAGCTCTTAGTTTCATTCTTAGTGCTGGTCCCAAGCCCGGATAAATGGGGAGGGTTGCGTCAGGAAGGGCATCCGGCATAAAATCTTGGCCAAATCAAATATGCGGATCGTGAATCAGATTTCCATATTTTGAATAATAGCAAAAATAATTCTTAAAAAGTTACCGACATGTAAAAATGTGTCATAACCTTGCCATATGTCTAGATTGATACATTGCACAATATATTTTAGAAACCGAATAATTGGCAATCAGGGTCCAAAAAAAACCCTATTAATTTTCCCAGTATGCAAAAAATAACAGTTAATGGGTCCAGATGTAGGCCGAGAGCCTCAAAATGATGACAGCACTTTAAGTCTAAGGTACAAGGTTTCTTTTTTTCTTTTTTTGAACAACTTTAAGGAAGTTCTGCAAGCTGGTCATCAGCTGTATTGTGTCAGCTGGGTTGGTGCGGTATCTGTTGCCACACTGCGTTCAGACTGGAAGCTGTGGCACTTTCAGATCTTGCTTTGTTTCCCTCAGCGGCAGCTCGTGTTGTACACGCTCAGGCTGCCGCTGTACAGCGTTAATGGTTTTAAATATCTCAATGCTAGTTGGAGTTGACATGGCCTGCCGGTGTGCAGTGTGTAAATAGGGCTTGGATTTAAAATAAATTAAGCTATGAGAAAGGCTCACGTTGATCCATTTCTTATCTCCACTGCTGCCTTGTCAGCCCCAAGCCTTTTATGGGACTTTAGAAAAGCTTGCGCAGACAAGTAACAGGACAAGCCGTACCAATTCACAATTTCTAGCATACAAAATAACCTGATATTAGCACTTTCTAATATAGGATGTATACCAGATGCTGAACCTGTTCAACTCCCCAATCCAAAAAAAAAAAAAAAAAAACAACTGTTGATCTTTGCAAAACCAATTAAAAAGTTGCGTGTGTTTTATTTAATTAGTATTGGGTGCTAATAAAATGAGTATTGAATAGACACCCGATAGCTCTCTGTTGTTTGTTACTTTTTTCATTTATAAACTCCATCCACATCTACAACAATGTTGCACTGTCTCTTTAAAGGAGGTGACAGTTTTCGCTATAAGTTGGGCTAATTTTTTTTTTCACGTTCCCAGAGAAGAAGAGAAAAAAAAATTGGGAATAACACTGATGAGTTTTAACAGCTTCAGCCAGGCGATGGGCAAATATAATAAGTGTTTTCGTAGACGTCACCCGTGATTATCTCATCTGGGCATTTTGGGTGAATGTGGTGGATCTAGAGGCTCGTCCCCTATTGTGCTGACATCACCCTTTAACAAACCAAATTAAATCATGGCTAAAATCATTTGAAACTCTCCCAGAGTCTGTCTCAAATGGCTAAACAATGAAAGTCTGGGAAAATTTAAAGGGAACGCTGTGTGCGCCTGGGCTGCGTTTGTATTTGTGTGTGTGTGTGTGTGTGTGTGTGTGTGTGTGTGTGCAGAGCTGTGTGTTCAGTGGCTGGGGGTGGGTTGTGTGGTGGAAATGGGGACAAATTTACTCTCATATTGAATAATTAGTTGTGTGGTGCTGATATTGAACTATTTCTAGGCTTTCGCAAAAACCATTTAGAGGATAGTGTTGTGACCCGGGGCTTTGTGTCCAGGGCTTCTTTTTTCTTAATTCCTAGAGATTAGGATTAATATTTAAGTTAATCTTGTGCAGAAATAGATATTTTAATCTCCACCGAGTGCTCTTTTGGAATGTGGTTTTATGGGATAACTCTTATTAGGCCTCATCATGGAAAGTTCTTTGTAAGGAATATCTTATAAGGTATATCCATAAACCAGAGAACATGAACCAGCCCTGAAACAACCAGGCTTTTATAAATAGGGAGTCAAAGTAAAGGGCAAGTGCTTCCAGTAGCCATGACCAGACAATGACGCAAAATCCAGACAAAGCGCTATAGTGGATTTTCAGCCCAAATGAAACAACAGTAATGAGTATATGCTAGGCTGTGGTACTACCCTTGTCACACATTTGTGTCAACACCTTTTTGAGACAACCCGTCACTAAACTTAATCACTAAAATCTCATCAAGCCAGTTTCCGTGTTTGTGAACACAGTGTAATGCAACAGAGAAAACATCATATTCGTTGCTGGGATCACATCAGAGAACAAAACATAAAACTCCCAAATGTGGCGGTTACAAAATTGCTATCGCAGTCTTCATGACATTTCTAACAATGATAAATTGTCAGCTTTTATTATTTATCAGGTCAATTATTTACTTTTGTTTTGCATTTCACAAAAGCATCGCACACACTTTTATTGAGCATCAGCCCTCTGATAAGCACCGCTAGCATGGCTGCAACACACCGGGGTCAGTCAATTGTCCACTCCCGCCGCTCGTGTGCTGCAGCTGGCCACCCGTGACCCTGTGAAGGGAACGAGGGATAGGAGACAGAAATAGAGAGTGAGAGCATAAGAAGAGCCGGTGAAGGAGTGGTGGCAAAGTGTGGAGGTGCGTGAAGGGGTTGGAGTTGGGATGGGGTGCTTGAGCTGCTAAGACCTCAACTCAGCCAGTGTGGCCCGATGTGACAGGATTAGCCAAGCCCCGGTGAGCATGGCTGGTACTGCCAGTCTGTGTGTGAGTGTGTGAGCATTTGCCTGTGTGGCCGGGCCTTGTACATGTGACTGTGTGTATGGGTGTGTATGTGCAACAGCCCAAGCAGCTCAATAGGCAGGCAGCGTGCATAGCAGACCGGGAACCAAGAACTGCTGCTCGCCACCAGCCGAGCCAAGACAAGATAGGGGAGATCAACAGTGTGTCCGGCCATTGCTGCCAACAAGCTCTGCACTCATCCTCACTCTCCTCTCCACGAATGGGAAAGAGACAGACCAAGGAGGACGTAGCCAAGTGGGGTGGGGGTGGGTGGGTTGGAAAACTGTTGGAGGTGTGTGTGTGTGGGGGGGGGCAGCTGGGGCTAAAGTGAACGCTAGTTGGAAAATTATCCTATTAAATTGAATTAAAGAGGTAGTCTTCATTTACCCCAAGAATGATGGATTTGGATAATTAACAGTGTTAATGGGGACTGGTGAAAGAGGGCAGGGGAAACTGGTGAGTGCACAGAGACAGGGGAAGCCGAGGACAGGTCAGATCTGTGTAGTACTCAACCTGACGGCATAACTCTGATTATTCATTTATTCATTTAAAAAAAAAAGTTCTTTCTTTTTAGGTCATAAGCCCATGGCCACTTGCTCAGGATACTTCCTCCTTGTAACAAGCGTTACCCAGACTGTTATGTGTCATTCGAGAGGTGGCGCGACCCATCCCTGCACCCTCCTTTTTTTTCTTCTTCAAGGTGTTTTTACTTTTTTCCACCGCTCTACCTTTAAAAAACGGAGCAATGGCTGTAAAGTGATCTGCTCTGTAAGCAGCTACAGCAGACAACAGATCAAAGGCTGCTGGTGTTGTGCGGTTTTGCACAAGGCCCTCTGAGCAGCATGCATGTGAATGGGGAAATAAAAGCAAGGGGAGAGTGTCAGTGATAAGCATGTAGGTTTAGCGTCAATACACTTTGTGGTAGTGTAGTGCAGCACTGAGTGCATTACACCAGTTTAATGTCCTCATCTCAGGGCCTAGTTATAGAGTAGTGCGTGCATGCGCGTGTTTGTGCATGTGTGTGTGTGTGTGTGTGTGTGTGTGTGTTTGCCTGTGTTTTCACTTAGGTCGCTGAACAAACCCTATCTATACATGTCCTTAATTCTTGATGATGTGCAGGCCTTGGGCAGTGTGGGTGATGGAGAGGATGCCTGTATGCCAAGTTGAAGTGATTGTGTGGCAGGGCGCGGGCGATCACCCCTCTGAAAGGGCCCGCTGCTTCAGTCGCAGCAGCCTAACCAGTGTGCGCACAGCCCTGGTTTCCACAGCCATGCTGAGAATGGCAACACTCAGCCACACAGGAGCCAGATTTATAGGGCATTGTGTGTCATGGGGTAATCTGTAGCTTGTCCATGGCTGGTGAAATAATGGCTAATCCTGTGCAGAAACTAGTTAGCTTTCATTTACATGGGATTGGCCAGAAGCTTCAACCGAGCTACCTAATTCTGCTCATCCCTTTTATGCTGGGTAGCATGTGTTGCCTTCTTAAAGACCCCCCACCACCACCACCACCACCATGCAAGGAGACTGACAATCAGGAGAAGACTAGGCCTATATTCAGTCTTCAGTTGTAGTCACCCGCTCAAGTCTCCATTATTTCGCACAGTTTGCACCTTGGTGTACGTGAACCTTTATTAGTCAGAGGATGTCTTAAGTAAGGGTATCAAATAATTTTATGCTACTTTTCCCCTTTGGAAAAAATTAACACCGCCATCGCGGGCGTGTGTAGGCTAGAGAGTGATAGAGTGTGTGGAAAAAAAACAATCTCATCAAGCAGGAGGCCGTTTGCTTAGCAAGAGCTGACAGTCTTTGTGTATGTAAATGAAGAATTTAGACTAATGGAGTTGAACCATTTCTAATTTTGTGATGGCAAGAGGATTTTGATTGAAAGTAATTAAGCAAGCTAGCTGTAAAATTAATTAAAGCAAAAGGAGGGGGGGACTTTTATTGGATTGGATAGCGATATAGCTGCTGTCAGGCAGGGGGACAAATGGGGGTGACCTGGATTCTCTGCCCTCCCTCCTCCCACTCGGGACTTTTATGTCACTTTAATCTCCTTAGAGCGGCTGGTGTGCATTTGTTCGAAATAATCAAGGAAATATGGTCAGAAATTGTCAGCTTTCAGATCTAATTTACCTGACAGCCTTGTGAGTGTGTGTGCGCGCGGGCGGGCGGGTGCGTGCGACAGTGGCAGTTCTTTTTTCCCTTTTGCCTCTCCTCAGCTTTGTGGAAAATGCTTTTGACAGTCTTGAAGCTTCTTGGTTGGTCGTCACGGGGGGGGGGTGTATGGGGGCGAGGAACTTGGGTGAGTTTAAGACGGACGTTTCAATGAGGCATGTTTGGCCCGGCTTAGCACCTTCAACACTTGTGTGTGTGTGTGTGTGTGCGTGCTTGTGTGTGTGTGTGTGTGTGTGTGTGTGTGTGTGTGTGTGTGTGGTGTGTGTGTGTGTGTGTGTGTGTGTGTGTGTGTGTGTGTGCGTGCTTGTGTTTGTGTGTAAGGTGTGTGATACACACACACACACACACACACACAAACATACTTAATTGCCTCTGTCGGTTGTATTCAGCCACCATTTGGGCAATGCACCAGGACTTCCCAGCCTTTGTTTTCCTTAGGTAGCCTAAATTATAACAAGCAGATTATAGCCATGACAGCCTGTTAGATCTGTTTTACTGCTGACAAATAAGATTGACCAATTCTGTACAAATGGAAACGAATGTTATTGTAATTTATTATTAAGGGATAAAAAAATAGCAACTCATGATTTTGGCTCGATCGTCAATCATTATTATCCCTTGAATGTATCTGCTTGGTTCATCTCAAGCCTGTAATAGGCCTGCTGGGCTGCTGTTAAAAATATCACCCACCTGGGCAATTTGTCCTAAGCTAATAACCAGTCATAAAATAGCCCTACTAATGTTCTGTGGCATCTATATGCCTGTGCCCTGTATGTGGTCAATATTAAGGCACCGCAGGGTTCTCCAGGATTCCACAGTGGGTGAGGTGCCACTTCCTCTTTGGTGCTCACCGGCGCTTTCTAACATGGGGTCTCAGTGTGGTCCTCAGTACCCCCTGAAGAGACACTTAATTAAGGCCCGGGCCTAGACAGCGCTGCTGCAGTTCACACCAACCACACCGTTCTCCCTTCCACTGCTACCACCGCTCCCTTCCCCTACTCTCCAGACGCTGGGGCTTCTGGGAAAGCAGAATTGTGGGGCTGCACCCACCACCGGGGCCCCCTAACTGGATTAGAGGCCCTCTGAAAATAGGACCGGAGCTTAGGAAGCCTCTCCCTCAGCCTCATTTTGCCCAGAGAATCCCCCCCCCCCCCAACTTCCACCACCACCACCCCTCCCAACCCTCCCCCCTTTCCTCCCAATAGCCGGCCCCTCCCGCACTCCTTTTTATCAATTAATGTAATAAAAGGTGGAACAAAGAGCTTTCTCTCCTCCGCTCTGTAATTAGAAGGGGAGATCTCCTGAGGACTGGCATTCCTTGGGCCCCGAAAAACATGATTCACACCCACACACGCACACACAGACACACACACACACCCACCTCCGCCCCCTTGTTTCTACCACCACCACTCAACCGGAACATGGCTGCTCGATGTATAAGGGTGATAATGTAAATTTAGTGTAGTCTGTCAGGCAAAACCCGGGCAGGGCCCATTTTCACAGTGGCTTTATCTAAGTGCAAACAAATGACTGTTGCGCTTAGAAAAAGTGATACATTATTAACCCTGATTGATTCTTTTATAACACTATACGTTCACTGTCACCTCCACTTTGGCTCCCGCTGATTCGTGCACGCCGAATCGTTCCTGTCACGGCCCTTATTCTAACATGTTACGTGTCACCACACACTGCTGCCAAATGTGACGAATTCCGTCTGAATCCTCGATATCAGGTATGGCGTCTGCCTACGTGTGTTTTTGTCACAAAAAAAGTGAGACAGACTCGGCAGCCCCCCCCCCCCGATCTCTCCCAGTAACTTGTCTACATGGTTGTGAGAGAGTAAGAGAGAGAGAGAGGGGGAGAGAAGCGCCCGCTTTCACAGCCAGTGGAGCTTTCGATAGAAATTAGTTTTACACCATATGCAAATGTCTCCTGTTGAAAAAAGGGGGTCTTTAAGTGACAGGCTGATATGTGATTAAACGACAATTAGAGGACTGAAAATAAGCGACGGCAGTAGGTCAAGTGCCTCGCTGCTGAGCTAAAAGGTAGCAGACTATTGAGCAGAAAACATTCACAGGCGGAGGCCAGGAACAGGACCCAAAACAAATTAGAGAGGCGAAGGGGAAAGTGGGCTGACACTGTTTGACAATAAACCCAAAGAGAAGAAGAAAAGAGTGTTTTGCCAGGACGGTGTTGTCAGTGAATACCCCAAAATGAATCAGATCCTATCTGGAGAGTATGCCAGGTGCTGAAGTCATATTAGACGTCTGGGTAGACTATGTTTTTGTGGATGCTGCTTCGAATCCCAACGGATTTGAATGGCAGTCTTGACCCTCAAACGACTCTTCTCCAGTGATATAGATGCTGTGCGTACCCCGATTTTAACCCTTAGCCCCATAACTCAGGGTAAAACCAACTCTCTGCCCTAGGCTGCACCAGTAACCTCTGCTGCCTGAGACACTCTCTCTCTCTCTCCCTCCCCATCACTCTCACTCTCTCGTTCTCTCTCTCTCTCTCTCTCTCTCTCTCTCTCTCTCTCTCTCTCTCTCTCTCTCTCTCTCTCTCTCTCTCTCTCTCTCTCTCTCCCACACACACACAACAGATACACACAAACATACAGGCAGAGACATAAAAGGGCTCACGCTTATTCTGGCAACAGATGGCCCTGTCCCCATAATCCCCTTTGATGCTGCGGTGGGCAGTTGCTCCTGAGCATCTCTGCAGCCAAACATCTCTGCAGCCAAAGCCGTGGCAAAAAACTTGAGCTACTTTTCCTTTAACTGACCCCAATTGTCAAGGAGCTGTCAGCTGTCAGAGCTGGTTAAGAGCGTCTTTACTTGGGCAAAATGAAGGGCACAGGTTTCCCTTCTCCCCTTTCTCCATCTCTCACTCTCTCTCTCTCTCTCTCTCTCGCTCTCTCTCTCTCTCTCTCTCTCTCTCTCTCTCTCTCTCTCTCTCTCTCTCTCCTCTCTCTCTCTCTCTCTCTCTCTCTCTCTCTCTCTCTCTCCTCTCCGACTCGCTCTCAGTTAATATTCCAGTTTGCTTTTATTTGACTGTCTTGGAAAGTTCATTCCATCTATTGTTTGACAGTGAAAACAGGTTGACTGTGGTGCTTTAGGCTTGTAGCACACAGTCCATGTAGATGAGAGTCTGAGCCTTCCCGGGGTCCAAAATAAGAACCACAGATGGCTGGAGTTGGGACTAAGAGGCTTAGATTTCATCAGAGCTCACCTTAATTATTGTCAATTGTGAGAAAAGACATTTCTCGTGCACCGGGAATTCCTTGTCCACGTTTCTTGTGTTACTTGGCCTCTCTTGATAGATCAAGTAACATGGAAGACAAGCCTCGAAATTAAAAGTGTAATGCATTGCCACCAAATTCTGACAAATCCTTTGCGCCTCATGTGCTATATTGTTCAAATGAACTGAAAGACAAGGAAGTTTTGTAGAGCTGCTGTACCTTTTGTTGCAGGTTCTTGGGCAGTGTTTTTCCCCTCGTCTTCTTTGCTTGTCCTCACGGCCATCTAAATGGGTGCTTGAGTTTAGAGAGCTGTCCATTTGGAGCTGATGCTGATGAAATAAGTCCACTATCGCTCAAGAAAGTGGTTCAGTGTCTGATAAGATAAAATCCCCATGATAGCAATGAGCTCACTAATGGAATTTTTAAAGGAATTTAACGAGTGCCCTTAACCTCACTCTCAACAACATAGTTTAAAAGTGGACCGGTGCTTTCTCTGCTGTGCACTCCATCCTGACACCCATGTAGATGGCTTTTGGACATTTGTACGGATAGTACGGGAGAAGAGTCATTCCTCGATGCTGTTAATGCCTATTTGCCCTTCCATAGAAACACTCCAGTTTCGCACAAATCAAGGGAGGAGGAAGAGAGGGAAATTTAGTCTCTAGGATTGCAATCTCGAGGAACAGAGTTTTGCTAAAGACCCCTGATTAGATTAGAAATCACTAACCCATGTGTTTGAAGTGTGCCAGCATAGTGAAGCACCTTTAGTTCTTATTAATTCTGCTGTGTAAATAGGATCAGATGTGAACTTTGTCTTAACCTGTGTCTCTCCCCAGTGTAAGAGCTCCGTTCTTAGGGCCCCTAATTTGTGAACAGCGGTTGAATATCTACTTGGGAGAAGAGGCAGCTGATTGCGGCTGTGTTTTCCGTCTCATTTTGGGGAAAGCACCGGTTACTAGGACCAATGGGGAAACCCAAATTAGTGCTTGCTGGCTGCACGATTTCAGAGAAATCTACCATTCGATTATGTATAGTCATTTGTGAGCATCTGGGGATAATCACGTATAAGATTTGCTCATGTTTCCAGCAGGTCTGCTGAGATGCATGTACGTGGCTAATGGGATTGGGGCTTCTCTCTCTCTCTCTCTCTCTCTCTCTCTCTCTCTCTCTCTCTCTCTCTCGCTCTCTCTCTCTCTCAGGTTCTTTCTCTCCTCCCTTCTCTCTCTTTCTCTCTCCCTCTTCTGGTGGGGAGCTGGCAGCTGAACTTGAACGGATGTGCATGGTGCTGAGTCGTGCACAAGACTATTTCAAGACTGAAATGCGATTGTTTTAATACTTTAATCCACCTGTCCTTGGCATTCAGGATGTTGCAGAAGTCCCCTAATTATTTCAGAGCCTTCTATCCTTCCTGGTTGGAATATCACACAGGCAGCAGCCCATTTGAATTGACAGATTAGTCTATATTAAAAGGTTTCATGGTAGTTCTATCTCTCCGAATTGTTCTTATTGGGACAAAATGGTTGCACTCCTTCAGGGGAAAAATACCTGCGTTTTTTTTTTTTTTTTTAGTTTCCCAAATGTCATTGAATTATCCCTTTCACACATCCCTCTAAACCTTAACAAAATGTATAGCCTAATGGGAATTTTAAAAATGCATGTATGCAAAGAGGATGTGAATTACCCCCCATATCACTTTAAAGAGCAAGCTATTAAACAGCTAGAATTCTCGAAATAGTCCCAGGTTCCAACCACGATCGTATGCAAACACAAATATTTTCTTTTAATTAAAAAGGCCTCATCTTGCTATATCCTCCCCCAAGCCTGCTGCCAGCTCCCAACCACCCCCTAACACACGAACACACACACACACACACACACACACACACATGCGCGCACACGCACACATGCATGCACACACACACACACACTTTCAATGGCTTATATGAATCCACTCTTGCTCTCATTCACTTAATACAACCAAAATTGAGAAAAGTGATTATTTTAATTGTTGCCTGGGCCATGGATTCCTTTTGATTAGCTGCTAATCTGTCAGGGTCCGATTGTCAATTGCCAACCATGAGACACCAGCAGTGACGGCTGCCCAAGTTCACTGATAGCCCCCTAAGGGACAGTTAACCAAACCCCCCCCCTTTCACACCCCCATCCCTCCCTTCTGTCTCTACTCCCCTCTTCGCCCACTCCCGGTCTGGGTCCAGCATCCAGAACCCATGGCGGTACTGAAAAGTTGGGATGGTTGTTGTGCGTGCGTGTGTGTGTGTGTGTGTGTGTGTGTGTGTGAGAGAGAGAGAGAGAGAGAGAGAGAGAGAGAGAGAGAGAGAGAGAGAGAGAGAGAGAGAGAGAGAGAGAGAGAGAGAGAGAGAGAGAGAGAGAGAGAGAGAGAGAGAGAGAGAGAGAGAGAGAGAGAGAGAGAGAGAGGGGTGGGTGTATGCATGTATGATGGGTCAGAGGAGCAGTGGGGGGGAGACAAGTGTGTGTGTGTGTGTGTGTATATATGTGTGTGTGTGGGGGGAGGTTGATTGCTGGGGCTGTAGCTTGATAGTAATGCATGTTGATGGGTTCAGAGATACCTCATTGCTGAAACAGGGGCCTCATTAACTGTAGTCTTCATCAGGCCAGCAAGCGGCGGGCACATTAGGGGTCCACAGGAAGTTAGAGTACAGCAGGAGAGTGCATTAGGGAGGCCTGGGAGACGCACTCCCTCTCTTCCCCTCGGTTCCACTTCCACCTCCAGCGCTTTCCTATATCTTAATGCACCTTTCAGAGGAATTCGGATAGAGGTCAATAATTATGCTTTTTAAAATTATTCAGCCGAGGTCCTTCGTAATTGTGCTTTTTAGAGGCTCGGACATCAACAGCATGGTTTACTGCTCAGTGGCTGGGCACAGTCTGGCGGATGAATCAGTATTAAGTGTGTGTGTGTGTGTGTGTGTGTGTGTGTGTGTGTGTGTGTGTGTGTGTGTGTGTGTGTGATTGAACACTGGCAACCTGTGAGGAGTGAAGAAATGGGTTAAAATGGGGCTCAAATTGAAATTGGCCAGATTTGATTACATTTTCATTACAGAGGATCTTCCCTAATTACCATTCCTTTGATCAGTGTGGAAAGTGTTTCAGTTGCAGAAATATATCAGCACCTTTGATGAAATAAGCATATTTGGTGAGTTTGCCAGCAACTCACGTTCAAAACACTAAATGCCGTGTCAAGGTTTGTCTTTCTTTTTCTTTAAAGAAGTACATGGCCTGACTTGTCCACGTTAAGCATTTTGCTGTCACAGACCTTGCGGACCACCAGCCGCCATGTGGGAATGTTTAGTTTTGGACACAACCATGTTATTTTTGTCACATTGAAGAGGGGAGAGCACAGACTGCTAGGGTAGCAGAAAAGTCCCAAAACTTTCTTTACAAAGCGAGGTTCGGCAACGTTTGACTGCACACGATAACATCTCCCATACACACGAGTCCTCTTTTCAGCCGCTGGCTATGAACACACCGCTGAGAGCAGCAGAGAGCGCTTGGCTGTTGTCAGAGGGTCTAATATTTATATTTATCTGCTTAAGAGAAGCATTGACAAACATGTCACACACCCGAGACTTTACAGTGTGCGGAAGTACGCCTCGGTGTCAGAGAGCTTGTACAGTAGAGTTTTGTCGGAGACAGGGAGGAAGACTGTAATTACTGTCTGGCGATTCGTCCATTCACTGCATAAAATAGTGTTTATCCAGTCGCCCATGTTTCTGTCGCACATCAGGGAGGGGAGGGTCGTGTTTCGCACGGCGGAGACAGCCCAGGCAATCAGGAGAAGAATCGTGACTCCTGAACATACAGCCCCCCCCCCCTCTCTCTCTCTCTCAGGTTGTGAGCGGGTGCCTTAGAAAATGAGCGCTCTCTTTCTCTGTCCCCCCTCTGACACACCCACACACAAATAAACATAAAAAGCTAATTTGTTAGCGCCCTCATTTCAGAGGCCCGAGCAGGAGAATATTGTGAGGGGGAGAAACTAATGCTTTGTCAAATGTTGACATGTGTTGCAAACATGAGGCCCTTAGCAGCAGTAACAGCAGCCTTTTGGAGAGCGGCTCAGGCATATTGTCGGCACATGAAGTGAAGATGCTTTGAAATAAGATTAGCCTCCAAACAGCTCTGCCTCCCTCTGTGCTCCTGTGCATAATTTTGTGTGTGTGTGTGTGTGTGTGTGTGTGTGTGTGTGTGTGTTATAAGATGCTTAATGGTTGGATCTTCTGAAATATCAGCTGGCCTTTTTCATTGCGGTGTCCCACACTTCAGATCACAGAGGAAGGGAAGGGAGGTTTTCACCTGGTGTGAGGCCTGTTTTGACCCTTTGTGCAGGACATAGCTGTGCGGGTTGTGTGACTCCTTAAAAGACCGCACTTCCCTGTCACCAAAGCTGCCTCTCCTTGGCTTTGGGTCAGGGTGACACTGGATGGGTGGGGTACCCCGCCCCCCCATCACCGCCACCTCCCTCACCATCTCCCCGCCCCCCACAAAACTGAATAAAAATTGGAGAACAACAGGCAAGGTACGCCTAATACAGGAACACTTGCAATATGCTGATGTTTTCTTTTGCACACTGTGTTTGCTAAATTGCCTTTGACTGCGTGCATCGGTAATGAAACTTTATGTCCTTGCGGAGAGGGCAGCAAGTCCGTTCCAGTTAGGGCTGCGACCATCTCTCCTGTCTAGCTTTTGCAACAGTCTTTTTTCCCCTAATACCCGTCCTTATGAATAAATGAAGCCCATGAAGTCATTTTTTCCATATTTGTGTAAATTGCTTTAAAAGCATTTTATCATGCCATAAAAAAGCGCAATTGATCTGCTGGGCTTAGCCCATTGGACAGCTGTGTGTTTTGTTAATGGCCACTTTGCTCCAAGCAGCTTATTAAAAAATTTATATATAAATGCTAAAATTGCATAAATTATTTAGATACAGTAAGCATTTTTTTTTTTTTTGGTCAGGCAGGGAGGGGCTGTTATCAGTATGGAAATTTGGCATAGTATATTATCTGCTGAAATATAGTAATATATCTACCCAGACACATATGTGTCCTCCTCAGCACCCCCACACACATGCAGAGGCGCAGTGAGGGGGGGGGAAAAGTATATATTTTTTGATGACTTCGTTTCAGCAACCACGGAATGTCACC